>NC_030856.1:20801454-20804015 GCF_000208745.1 Theobroma cacao | reverse complement strand
GTCTACTCACTGGGATTTTATAATCTCACCCCTTCTTCCTATACATTTTTCAGGCTCAGAATAGACAATAGACTATCAATTGCATCGAGAAGTAAATTTCGGAGTTGCATCCTAGAAAGCAAGGTTATAGACTTAAACCTTCTCAGTTATTTGGGGGCCCACGTGTCATTGTAATTTAAATTGCATACTCCAGTTTTTTTTATATTACAGTATGTATAAATTTATTTTGTTTTTATGTGCAGAAAATTAATTTTTGATATTTCAAAAATATACATATATATTGTTTTACATTAAAATAGATAATTTTAATTAATATTTTTATTTTATTTTATTAATGAAAAAAAGGAAGAAAGAGAGAGGAATGGAAAAACTGGTACAAAAGCCTTGCGAGGTCTCGAAAGGCATTCGGGGGAAGAATGTCTGTCAAGGCTTCGCGGCGGTTGTCACGGGCTCGATGGGAGTTTCGGGTCATGACAACATAGGTTGGATGTGACAATTGAAATTATTTATCCACAAAGTTCATGAGGAATATGGAATGGTGAAAGGATTGATTAGTAAAGATTGTAATGAAAGGAACTTGATTGATAATTCTTTTCTCTGCAAAGTTCAGTTGTAATGTGTTGATAAACATTATTGCAATTATGGGTAAATAAAGTTTCTTGATTAATTTAAGAAACTAAATAATAATATTAGATTAAATGAAATTCAAAGCAAAATATGAGTTATGAGATGACAAGGACTTGGGCCCATAGCTGTAGAGAGAGATCCCTAAGGATCCGATGCATATTCTTTTTTTGGGTTTTATATATAAGTCTTGTTGGACTATGATTAGGTCTAATGGATCCAAGTCCATTAGTATATTTATAAAAGAAAGGGTTTCTAAATAGTTGGTGTCACATCCCATTTCTTGAAGAGATCGTGACCACCGCATGGGCCTAGACGAGCATAACCCGCTAGGCCCAAGCAAGCCTCTTACCATAACCTCATTAAACAATTCCTCATTACGTTGGGAAGCATCATATAACATCCATTAACACACGAAACCATCAAGCATGCATTCATAAAATTCATGATACAATTAGGGAACTTCTCAACTTAATTGAATAAACTCAAGCATTTTGTATACATATATATCTGAAAAGATGCCACTATCATAAAGCACACCAACATTTACTGTCAACAACACCCTCGGGTGTCCATGTAGGCTCTTGAGCCATTATCATAATCTCATACATAACATTCTCAATGTCACGACCCGGAACCTCCCTCGGGCCTATGACAATCGTCGCGACATCTCGATTGACACTCATTACCCGGAATACCAATTGAAACTCCGCAAAACTTTCGTATCAGTTTCTTGCCTTTCTTGTGAGCAATCGTTGTTAAACATTCCATTTTAAACAATTACTATTCAAAATACTGATTAAAATGTCAAACCCTGTTCTATAAAATAATTAGGATGTCAATTAAATGCTCAATATAATGTTTGCATATTTAGGAAGTTCGAGGAATCGTTAAAAGACGATATTGCCTTTAATGGTACCATTAAGTTGATTAAGCCTCGAACTAGTTCAAATAAGAATTTTAAGGTGAAATTAAGAGTTTCACAGCTCAGGGATAACTCAAAATGGTAATTCGGAGTTCAAGGATCAATTCGGAGTCAAACTGGAATTTTCACTATCTAGGGGCAAAATGGTCATTTGCCACTTGGGGACAAAATGAAAATTTTTAGAAAAGATTTTTTGGCCCCATTTAACTTATTGCAGCATGATTTGAGTATTGGAGTATAATTTGAGTGTTTTGCTATGAAAAAGTTTAATTCTGGTGATTTCTGAAGTGTAAGGGCAAAATCGTAATTTTTCCACCCGCAGACAAAATTTGAGATTTTGAGAGAATTTAGATCACATTTGACAAATTGGAGAATGGTATGAGTATAAGGGATGAAAAATATGTCTATGGACAATTTTTCAGTTTTTAGGGTAAAAATGTAATTTTTGACTTTTACGGGGGTAAAAGTGTAAATTTCAAAAATTACTCCACCAAGACTTTGGATAAGTCTGAGAATTTTATTTAAGCTATGGATATGTGGGACAAGTGTATGGTGAAAATTTAGAAACAAATGGATGGCTAGAATTTAATAAATTAATAAAACAAAAAAATGAATAAAATAGTATTATATTTTTTAGCCTTTAAAAAGGCCAAAATTTCTAGAATTCTCATCTTCTTCAAGCTGTCCAAACTAGGAGAGAAAAGGGGGAAAGGAAATAAGAACCCTAGCTGAAAACTTTGGGGAAAATCAAGAGAAATCAAGAAATCAAGCATTAAAAAGGTAAATTTCATTGATTTTCCTTATGATTTTCACTACCCATGCATTGTTTCTCATTTCCATGCAAAATTAGAAAGTGGGTATGGACACCCATACTGGCCAAACCTCCATGGATGAGTTTTGAGCTTGAGTTTTGGTTGATTTTAATTGAATTAAGTGATTTTAGTTAGGTTATATTGAAATATAGCAAAAATAAGCTAGAGAAATAATTTTCTCCCATTGAAACCCATTATGC
>NC_030856.1:20797169-20800796 GCF_000208745.1 Theobroma cacao | reverse complement strand
ACTGTGAGTGGACAACTTATCGTCTTAAATATCTAGAGTTATTATACTTGTTTGATGCTTTTATTGAATGGTGAGCTTAAATTATAAAATATTATGTTTTCTAATTAAAATGTTTTTTAATAAAAATGAGATTTATACTGATTTTGAAATCAAATATTGTTTTGGGAAAATTGAGTATATGGAGACTGTGTTGAAATTTATGATTTTATATGTTATTGAAATTATAGCTGATGCGTTAAGTCGTAAGTCTTCATCGTCTTTGGCAGCACTTCAGAGTTGTTATTTTTCAGCATTAATAGAGATGAAATCTCTTGGGGTCCAGTTGAGAAATGGTGAGGATGGATCCTTATTGGCAAACTTCATTGTGCGACCTTCGTTACTAAATCAGATCAAGGACATTCAGAGGTCTGATGATGAGTTAAGAAAAGAAATTCAAAAACTGACCGATGGGGGAGTCAATGAGTTTAGATTTGGAGAGGATAATGTCTTGATGTTTAGAGACCGAGTTTGTGTTCCTGAGGAAAACTAGTTGAGACAGGCGATCATGGAAGAAGCCCATTCATCTGCCTATGCATTACATCCCGGAAGCACCAAGATGTATAGGACTATCAGGGAGAATTATTGGTGGCCAGGTATGAAACGAGACGTAGCAGAATTCGTAGCCAAGTGTCTCGTATGTCAGCAAGTTAAGGTGGAGCATCAGAGGCCAACAGGTACACTTTAGTCTTTACCTGTTCTCGAGTGGAAATGGGAGCATGTAACTATGGATTTTGTTTTGGGACTGCCGCGGACACAGAGGGGAAAAGATGCAATTTGAGTGATCGTAGATCGGTTGACTAAGTCCACTCACTTTTTAGCTGTCCATAGTACATACTCTATTGAGACGCTGGCTCAGCTTTATATAGATGAGATTGTGAGGCTATATGGAGTTGTCGTTTCTATAGTGTCAGACGGAGATCCTCGATTCACTTCTCGATTTTGGCCGAAATTTCAAGAAGCTCTCGGAACCAAATTGAAATTTAGCACTGCTTTTCACCTACAAACGGATGGTCAGTCAGAGAGGACTATCCAAACTATGGAGGATATGTTGAGGGCTTGTGTCATGGATTTTCTTGGAAGTTGGGATAGACACTTGCCGTTAGTGGAATTTGCTAACAACAACAGCTTCCAATCTAGCATTGGTATGGCACCATATGAAGCTTTATATGGAAGGAAATGTCGTACTCCACTTTGTTGGGACGAAGTGGGTGAAAAGAAGTTAGTTAGTGTGGAATTGATCGAGCTAACTAATGACAAGATCAATGTTATACGAGAGAGGCTAAAGGTAGCCCAGGATAGGCAGAAGAGCTATGTAGATAAACAGAGAAAAGACCTGGAGTTTGAGATCGATGATAGAGTTTTTCTTAAGGTTTCTCCTTGGAAAGGTAATAATCTGAATGCTTTGTGGTATTAAGTTTTATTTGATTATATTATTGTGGTAAATTATGATATCTTGTTGGATAATGAAAGGTGTGATCCGGTTTGAAAAGCGAGGAAAGCTCAATCCGAGATACATTGGACCTTTTCGTATTATTGAAAGAATTGGGCTAGTGGCGTATAGACTAGAACTACCTCCGAAGTTAGATCAGATCCACAACGTTTTCCATGTCTCCATGCTTAAGAAATATGTACCAGATCCTTCTCACATCCTTAAAGCACCTTCGATCGAGTTGCATGACGATTTGAAGTTCGAGGTGCAACCTGTGAGTATCTTGGATCGAAAGGATCGAGTACTGAGGAACAAGAGTATTTCAATGGTCAAACTATTGTGGAAAAATGCTCGAATGGAGGAAATGACATGGGAAGTAGAGCATCAGATGAGGAACCAATACCTGCATCTATTTGTCGAATATGGTAAGTAAAATTTTGAGGTCAAAATTTTATTTAAGGAGGGTAGAATTGTAAAACCCGACCCTATAAATACATGCACTGAGTAGCATGTTATTATGCTAGGAAAGCACCTAAGAATAGACGAAACCCGATATCGTACCTAACGGTATACTTGAGTTGATTTAACCTCAAACTAGTTCAAATATGAATTGTAGGATGAAATTTGATATTTTATAGTCCAGGAATGACCAAAAATGATTGTTCGGAGTTCAAGGGTTCATTTGGGGTAAAATTGGAAATTTTGATGTTTAGGGGCAAAATCGTCATTTTACCACCTAATATAATAATTTGATCATGGAGTGAAATTTTTTACCAAGATTAACTATTTGGAGTATAATTTAATGATAGGAAGTGAAAAAGTTTAATTCTGGTGATTTCTAGAGTGTAGGGCAAAATTATAATTTTTTTACCCGTGGACAAAATTTGAGATTTTGAGAGAATTTAGATCACATTTGACAAATTGGAGAATGGTATGAGTATAAGGGATGAAAAATATGTCTATGGGCAATTTTTCAGTTTTTGGGGCAAAAATATAATTTTTAACTTTTATGGGGGCAAAAGTATAAATTTCAAAAAATTACTCCACCGAGACTTTGGATAAGTCTGAGAATTTTATCTAAGCTATGGATATGTGGGACAAGTGTATGGTGAAAATTTGGAAACAAATGGATGAAATTTGAAAAATGGGCCAATGGGAAAGTGACACATGGCATTTTTTTAATGATATAATATTATTTTAATGAAAAGTCAGCCCATTTAAACCCCATTTTAAGTGCTGGCCAGCCATAAGGAAGACCAAGAGAGGAAATAGAGCGGAAAGGAAGAAAAAAGAAAAACCAAAGAGAAACAAGAAAATTCAAAGGGGAATTCGCGTTTTTCGCTCATTTATGCGTCTAACGGTAAGATTTTTCGATTTTAGCTTGCTTTCTACCTTTCCTATGCCTTTATTTCCATTAAGCATGCTTGAGGAGAGAGATCAAAAAGTGATATCAAGGGCTGGACGAAATTATAGGGGAGAGATTTTGGAATTTTTAGGTTTTGATTTTTAGTTAAATTGGTAGTTTTAGTTAGTTAAATGTGTATGGAAATTAAATTGGGCAAGAAAGCATGAAATTTTCACAATACCCACCCTTGGTTGAATATGCATTGATGTACAATGATGATGAACTGATTTTTATTCTAAGAGAAATGACGAGAAAATGGTGAAAAATGGTTAAATGTGATAGAAAAACAAAGTGAAAAATTAACTGAGTTAATATCCCATTTTTGGCCGAATTTTTCAAGGAAGAGAGTGAGCTGATTTTGGTGATTTTAGAGGAATATTGGCTGATAATTAATGGTTAGAAATGTTGGAGAGAGAATGGGACAATTTAGAGCAAAAATGGAGCGCGTTAGCAATTTATTGGATAAAGTACCAAAAATAGGTTAATACCGCATTTGAGCCGTTTTTGGCTATTGCATTTCATACCATGCATTAGTATAGGTTTTAAGTCAAATATATAGTGATTTAGCATTAATGTGATGAATTGAATAAATTTTTGCAATGTGTCTAGGAGGAGAGCCTTCCGGTAAAGGCAAGGAAATCGTACCCTATCAACAATGATCGGGGCACTTAGGAAGCATTTCATCTGTACAAACGGTGAGTAAACTTATTATTATTGTAAATTATCTAGAGTTTATTTTTAAATGCTCTTTATG
>NC_030856.1:20794744-20796495 GCF_000208745.1 Theobroma cacao | reverse complement strand
TGTTTTGGTAAATTACAAATATTTTATGGTTTAAGAAATAAATTGAAAACATTATGAAATGGTTTGTGATTTGTTGTTTAAACTTGCCTCCCTGTTACTCGCGTTTAGATATGTATGATAATGTCTGTTTGCTCATTGGGATTGCAAAATCTCACCCACCTCCTTTCCAAACATTTCAGGTCTGTGGTAGCTTGTAGATACCCTATTTTGTCGAGGATTCTAGTTGACATCTCTACCACACAGACAGTAGGTTTCTAGCACCAACACTGGGTGTATTTTGGACCACTTGTCATTGTAACCATTATCGTACATTATAACTTAGTAAATTTTTATATGTATGAATTTATTTTACTTACACATTACAAAAGATTTCTTACACGTGTTTCTATAAATATTGTTTTATATAAAAATGCTATATTTTAATCAATATTTTTAATAGTGATATTTGTCTATAAATCCTTTTAAAAAAATTTCTTTGGATTTATTTGAGCCGAAAACGACCGGTAATTGTTTTAAATGGAATGTTTAACAACGATTGCTCACAAGAAAGAAAAGAAACTGATATGTAAGCCTTGCGGGGTTCCGGTTGGCATTTCGGGTAATGAGTGTCAATCGGGACATCGCGGCAGTTTTCATGGGCTCGAGGGAGGTTTCGGGTTGTGACATGGAGGCTGCCAATTGTTTTGAAAAATATATTTTCCTGTGAATGCCTTATGATATATGAGTATATGTGGCTGTATTTTATAATTGCATTGGGAACTTATGTAAGCTATCTTTTACTAAGCAGGCTTGGTAAATAAATAAAAGCCACGTTATACTGTCAAAATTTTATTAAAATTGGTGGGTTTAGTCACTGCAGTGATGGGTTTTCATGAACTGCCTATTAGAGGGGTATGGTAAAACCGGTTACATAGTTACTCCGGTTGTAGAGGCGAGGAGGGTAACTCCTAAGGTAGTGTTAGAGCTCACTTCATGAAATACCCCATACTTTGATATGGTGATAAATAAAGTTGATCAAATGCAAATTGAGGTCAATTAAAATGTTTAGAAGTGATAAAAGACGAAAGGAGTAGTTTAGGATAAAATGTTTCGCAAGTGAGAAAATAATAATAAAATAATAATAATTTTATCGGAGGAGAATTTGTGAGATAAAAGACGATTTGGAAGTCAAGTGAGGCATAATAAGGTATTTTTGGTACCAAGGAGACAAGATAAAATTTTTAGAATAAAATAATATTTTATTAATAAAATAATATTAAAATATTAATATTTAGCCGGATGTCAAAGTCAATCAAGAAGGAAGATCATATGGTTGATCCAAGTGGGGGAGAAGATGACAAGCCCGACTCTACAGAAATATTTGTGATGACATACATGTGGTGGATAGCATGTTTACATGCTAAGAGAGTCTTGAAAAATTTACAAAAGTCGGTATTGTACCTAGAGGTACAATAAAGTTGATTTAAGCCTCGAACTAGATCAAATAGAGAATTTACAATGAAATTAAGAATTTTAAAGTCCCAGAATGGGTTAATATGGTGATTCGGAGTTCGAGGATCAATTTGGAGTCAAACTGGAATTTTCGCTATCTAGGGGCAAAATGGTCATTTGCCACCTGGGGACAAAATGGAAATTTTTAGAAAAGATTTTTGGCCCCATTTGACTTATTGGAGTAAGATTTGAGGTTTAGAAGTGAAAAATTTTAATTTCGGTATAATTTGGAGTAAAAGGGTAAAATGGTAATTTTACCA
>NC_030856.1:20778486-20792078 GCF_000208745.1 Theobroma cacao | reverse complement strand
CTTGTTTTCAAAACTAGAATGTGTTTAACATGTAAATATCTTAACAACCTTGGCGGACTCGGTTAGATGCCTCGGTCAAGGTATCCTCGAGGACTAGTTTTGGCTTGAGCCTTGTTTTTAATAAAAGTTATAAGCCTTAACAACTGTTTTGGTAAATTACAAATATTTTATGGTTTAAGAAATAAATTGAAAACCTTATGAAATGGTTTGTAATTGGTTGTTTAAACTTGCCTCCATGTTACTCGCCTTTAGATATTTATGATAATGTCTGTTTACTCATTGGAATTGCAAAATCTCACCCACCTCCTTTCCAAATATTTCAAGCCTGTGGTAGCTTGTAGATACCCGATTTTGTTGAGAATTCCAGTTGACCCCTCTATCACACAGACAATAGGTTACTATCACCAACACTTAGTGTATTTATGGGCCACTTGTCATTGTAATTATTATTGTGCATTATAACTTTGTAAATTATTGTATGTATGAATATATTTTACTTCTAATTTACAAAAGATTACTTACACGTGTTTCTATAAATATTATTTTATATAAAAATGCTATATTTTTGTCTTTTGATTTATTTGAGCCGGAAACGACTGGGAATTGTTTAAAACTGATATGTAAGCCTTGCGGTGTTCCGCTTGGTATTCCGGGTAATGAGTATCAATCGGGACATCGCGGCGATTGTCACGGGCCTGAGGGAGGTTTCGGGTCGTAACAAAAACTATCGATGCATTCTTGAATGCATCGATACTTTCACAAATCTATTGATGCGTTAGTAAGATGTATCGTTACATTTCACACAAAAAGCCTCCTAAAGCATTCTGTTTGGAAAGTATCTGTAAAGCTCGACCTTATAAAATACTTGTCATGACATACATGTGATGGATAGCATGTTTGCATGCTAGGAGAGTCCCAAAAAATTTATAAAAGTCGATATTGTACCTGAAGGTACAACAAAGTTGATTTAAGTCTCGAACTAGATCGAATAGAGATTTTAGGGTGAAATTGAAAATTTTACAGTCCAGGAATGATTTAATATGGTGATTCGGAGTTCGAGAATCAATTTGAAGTCAAATTGAAAATTTCATTACCTAAGGGCAAAATGATAATTTTGCCACTCGACAACAAGATGAAAATTTTTTTGAAAGATTTTGGTCATATTTGACTTATTGGAGTATGATTTGAGGTTGAGAAGTGAAAAATTGTAATCTTGGAATTTTTGGAGTATAGGGGCAAAAACGGTAATTTTACCACCTCGGGGGCAATTCGATAAATTTTCACCCCCGACACTTGTCAAGACCAAGGGATTTTATTCATCATGGAAATGGATAACATGAGAAATGTGTGGTGGAGAATTAAAGAATTAAAAGTCAAATATTTAAAATTTGAACCAATAAGGAAATGCCATGTGTCATGCTTTTATTATTTTATTGTTTCTTTATAAAAGGGCATAAAAACCAGCCCATATCTCCCATAGTGGTCGGCCAAACCAGAAGAGAAGAGAAACCAAGGAAAAACAAACCCTAGGTGGGAAAATCAAAGAGAAAGTGTTAGAATTCAAGGACTTGATCAAGCAAAGGTAAAATTTCTTTGATTTTGCTAGTGATTTACCTTACCCATGCATTTCTCCTTAATTTCCATGGTTGGATTGTATGTTTTCATGGTGAATTCATGGCTGGCCGAATGGATATGGAGAGAGAATGATGTTGGATTGATTTGATTTTAAGTTAAGTTAGTGTTTTTAGTTAGTTTACCATGTTTAGAAACAAAACAATATGGAAAGAATTCATTTTCCCCATCACCCATCAATGGCCGAACCTACCTTGTATTGAGTGAGGATGAATTTGATTTTATTTTAAGAGAATTGGTTAGAAAATGATGAATTATGGTGTGGAAAAATAGTAGAAAAAATCATGGTGGTAATGCACCATTATTGGCCGAAAATTCCAAGAAGAAAAATGAAGATAGTTTTGCCAAATTTTAGGTTATGTGACTTGTGTTTGGTGAATTAAGATATTGGAAAAGAAATGGAGCAATTTGGAGCTAAATTGGACGCGTTGGCCAATTAATCGGGTGATAAGACGAATTAGGCCGATACCAAATTTAGATGGTTACCAGTGCATTTTGCATTCTATATCATGCATTAGTAGTCTAAATTAGTTTAATTTTGATTTAGTACCAATATAGTAAGTTTCTCGATTTTGGCACTGTGTCAAGGTGGTGAGTCCTCCGATAAAGGTAAGGAAATTGCACCCGAGGACCAGTAGCCTGAGTACTTCAAAAATCTGCACTCTAGACATTGTGAGTAAACTTACTGTCATTTTAATTATCTAGGGTGATTTTTAAATGATTTCGTGAATTCTATGGAAAAAGGGATTTAAGAAGGTAAATTTTCATGTTTTATGAATAAATGTGTTTCAATGAAATTAATTTATAAATTGTTTTGAAATTAATAATGATGTTGAAAAATAGAGTACACAAAGACTGTTAATTGTTGCAATTCGATTGTTTAAATTGATTGGCTTATGATAAATCAGGCATGATTGGCTGGTTGGCAATTGTATTGAAATATGGATTATTTGTTTGCCTGGAAAGGCTGTGAATAAAATAATTGCCATGTCATGCTATTACAAATTTTATTGAATTGGTGAATTATATATTCATTAATCACTGTAGTAGGGGGTTTCTATGGACTAGCCTTTTAGAGGGGCACGGTAAACCCCATTATATTCTTACCTCGAACGGAGAGGCGCGTAGGGTATCTCTTGGGGTAAAGCTTAGGGTTCACTTCACGCCAAACCACCACGTGAGGGGGAACTCAGCCAACGCCAAGGAACGACTATGTTTTTTTAAAATAAAAACATGATTTATGCGAAATGTGAATTTTTAACAGCCTTGGCGGTCTCGGTAGGATGCCTCGGCCAAGGTGTCCCCGAGAATGGATTTATGGCACAAGCCTAGTTTTATGATATTCATAAGCCTCTTTACGTATTTTGAATGAAATATGTTTTATTGCTGTGACCCAGTTTACGATGACTTACTTGATCGTCTCCATGTACTCAACTCTAGATGTTTATGATGATATCTGTTTACTCACTGGAATTTTATAATCTCACCATCCCTTTTTCCATCCATTTCAGGCTCAGAATAGGCTGTAGATAGCTTATCTCATCGAGGACTATCATTGGAGTTGCATCCTCCAAACTGTAGGTTCACAGTCCTCTTTACTTTTGTTTATTCGGGGGCCCACTTGTTATTGTAAATTAAATTTCATACTCTAGTTATCTGTACTACTGTATGTAGGAATTTATTTTGTGTTTATGCTATAAAAATTATTTACGCAGTGTCTTAAAAATATTGTTTTGTAAGAAAATAAAATATTTTACTTAATATTTCTTTTATTTTCTTAATATATCCAAATAATAGCAATTTCGTTTTAAATGAAGATTTTAGACTTTAAAACTCATTTTTGATTATGAATTATGTGTTTTGTACTTGTATATTACATTTTAGCAGGTTTTGAACTTTTTAAGGGAAAAATGACTAAAATACCCCTGTGAGACGAAAATGAGATACTGATATTAAGCCTTGCGGGGTCCTGGTCGGCATTTCGGGTAATGAATGTCTATCGGGATACCGCGACGGTTGTCATGGACTCGAGGAGAGTACCGAGTCATGACAGTATCGATACTTAACCCATATGTATTGATACTGTTAGCCCAAAACCCAAATTTTTAGGTAAAATCCTCCATTTTCACCGTTCCTTTAAGTTCCCCTACCTCTTAAGACATTCTTTAAAGCTCAGTCTTTTTCACTAAGCACATTATCATGTTATCATAGAGTACAAATCATGAACAATGATCAAACAACATCAATATGCAACATGCCATAAACATAATAATTATGGTCATTCCATAAACATTAAATTCATACTTTGTGATGGTATGGCCCCCATCAGCCTTAGGCCTACAATGTACAATCTTGTTGCACCTTGGACATTTATGATGCATCATAGGGGTGAAGCCGTCACTTGCACCCCTTAAGAGGGGAATTAGTCGCACTGATAGAGTTATCATATTCCTAGAATTAGGTATGTGGAATGTCCTTCATATACTAGATTACTCATCTCGTAAGGTATATGAAAAATAAATCATATACATAATCTCATGGCATTCATCATGCTTTCTTACTCATCTGATGTAGTATATGGAATATACATCATATACATCATCTCATGGCATTTATCATGCATACTTAATCACCTCATATGGTATATGGAATTTACATCATATACACAATCCTATAATATGCATATGCATACTTAATCATCTCATACGGTATATGGAATTTGCATTATATGCATAATCGTATGGCATTCATCACAACAAACATCCACATTATAGCATCTATAAATAAGCATACAATATCTCGTATCCATATTAGTCCGAAAACCGGAGTAATCGAGTGGACTTCAAACATAAGGTGCTTATCCCCCTTGTTGAAAACTAATACATAATGGTGTATTTACATACATTGTAGATTCATAAACCATTTGGAAACCATTGCATCAATCATATCACAATGTGTAAGAATTTATTTTTCTTAGAAAATCATTTCCCATTCTTGAAACTCAAATCCTTTGATAACCACTTTAGAGATATCATTTCAACATAGATAAATAATCCTTTTCATAGAAATCATGCGAACTTTACATATCAAAATAATTTGAAAGTGGGTGTATCCACCCACATAGGTGGAGATTCAATTCCTAGCTCCAATCACAACTCTGTTTCAGAGAAATCCGTGGAGTTTTCATGAGTTTTATTAAACAACATTCATTACAATCATTTCCTAGAATAAAAATTTCATAATAATCATTCTAGGTACTTTCGAAACTACTCAATTTTGGATAAACTAATTTTCTAGCTAAAACCCATGCTTAGAAACCCATAAACCGTCCATCCTTACCTTAGGTGAGCTTAAATGCTTAAGAAAATCACAAAGCCTTTAAGATTTAATCACCAACAGAAAATCTAGACAATAAAAAAACTATTTAAATATTGGAAATCTAAAGCCAAAAGATTTAAAAGCTAAAAATGTCATATTTTTCCATAAAAACCCAAATCTAACTTTTAAAATCATAAAAATGGAATTTTGGTTTAAAAATGTGTTGAAAGAGCTTAAGAATAGGTGTTTTACCTTCCAAATGTGGCTGATGGTTGCCAACCCTTGAAAATGTGATATATTTATACGTTAGGGTGTGAAAATACATTTTTACCCCTTTTATTTTTTTGAAATCGATGAAATGTATCAATACATTGGCCCATGTATCGATACATTTAGTTATGGGGAAAAATGTATCAATACATTAGCATCAATACATGTTCATTAGGAACCCTTTCTAGGCTAAATGTATAGATACATTATGAACACATATCGATACATTTGAGACAAAATGCAGTTTTTTTAGATAGATTGCTTATAAAACCTACCCAGCTTATTTACATTAAATACCATTTAAGTAAATGTCCTATTTACATTTTACTTTCCATTTACTTAAGATATTTAACGCAAATAAGAAAACAACCACCCATTTGGATTCAATAAAAATATAAAAAAAATAAAAATCCAAAAGAATCAAATATCTAATTTTTCTTTCAAGAACAAAATAAAAAAAGTCCATCTGAAATTAAATTTGCAGTTCCCATTTACCATAGCAAATGTACTCCAAAAATTATGAAAAAATCATTTTTGATCATTTAAAAATCAAGAAAATCATTACCACTAATTTTTATTTCCAAAAGATTGTCCTATAAAATCACATATTTTGACACCTTCTAAACTTAAAAAATTTTCTACTTCAAAAGTGAAAAACAATCGAAANATTTACCATAGCCAATGTGCTTCAAAAATTATGAAAAAATCATTTTTGATCATTTAAAAATCAAGAAAATCATTACCACTAATTTTTATTTCCAAAAGATTGTCCTATAAAATCACATATTTTGACACCTTCTAAACTTAAAAAATTTTCTACTTCAAAAGTGAAAAACAATCGAAATTAATGGATTCTTTTGAAGGTTAAAACTACATTTGATGTTCAAAAATATGTAATCTATACGCTCACCTAAGGATTTCCTAACTTATCTTCTTACTCAAGGTGGGATTTCATAGTTGGCCATTAGAATTATTTACTAACAGTTTTTAGAAAACAAAAAACCCTAAAAAAAGAAATAGCGTGAATCCCTTTAGAGGCAAGACACTTGAATTACTTTTGAGGTACCTGAAACTTGATATAAAATTTCATCCCTTTTCGAGTCAAGGTACTTGAACTATTTTTGAAGTACGTATATCTTGATCTATAATTTTCTTGTGGTACATCCCTACCTTTTATATTAGATGACAATTGTTATTACTGAATTATAAATAGAATTTCTGCATTTATTGTAGACAAAGAAACTAATTGAAAAAAAAGGTTTCTCTTGGTCTCTTTTTGACACTTGTTGCTTTTTCTCTTTAAAGTCAGGAATTTTATTGTTGAAAGGTCTTGCGAAAGAGATTTACATAAAGCAAAGTCCTAGAACAACTTGCCAAAAAAAAAAAAGAATTCCCAAAAGTGAAGACATGTAAACCATCAGGGAAAATGCTTGATGAGCTATCAAAGACAAAACTCACATAATTATCCTTAGCCTTCTATGAACAATAATAGAAAATCCTATAAACAAGTCCCTCATAATCCTGATAACAATTAATCACATTCTTGGCATCAACACAGATAATAAAAATCTCCAGTCGCAAGGCATTCATAAAAGTTTGGATTTGATTATCTAATTAAGCTCTAAAACCATAACCAACATTGAGACAAATCAATTAGAACTCCAAAGTCATAGAAAAAAAAAAACAAAGCTAGCAAATATCATCTCTGTTCTGATTATCAATGTAAGCATCAATTTTGAGGTCCTAAACACTCTAGCTTTGGCCAAACCATCAACGACAAAGTTTGGTTCACAGAAGATGTGGCAAAAAGAGATCTTAATGCTTTTACTCAGGTGACTCTCAATTGCATTAGAGATGGTCATCATACACCATTGAACCTTACTATGATCTTTTGCCCAATTAATGGAGTTTAAAGAACCACTTTTGACTACAAATTGGTGTGTTATAGCCCATTGTGAGGAGAGAAATATTTTGATGCCCTCATGGATTGCTTGAAACTTAATGTAGTTAGAGTCCTTAGTGCTAATGTGGTAATAGAAAGTGCCCCGAATGAACTCGAGGTGGTTTTTGAGAACCCCATTATTCCGGTTGAACCAAGTTTCTTTTTGGCAGCTCTATTAGTGTTGAGCTCAAGGGATCCTTGTAATGACCCTTCCTTGGTTGCTACCGACGTCCGAGACTTCTAAAGAATTTTCGCTAAGTCCAGAACAAGCCTCATTTAAGACTTTCGGTAGATTCATTAAATACATATAATCAAATCATGTGTGTAAGTAAATATTAATAATTAAATTACTATCTACTTCATTCAAAATAATAACAATTCACATTTATAAGTTAACAACATTTTTCAACATCTCGCAAATTTCGTTTTAACACAACCCTAAACAGTGGAGTGACTCGAAGCGAGGTTAGGAGATGCCTTTACTTACTCTGCGGTGGTCTGTATGCACTGATGGTTACACGTTAGACTGATCTCTATCTGCAAAAAGGGAAAATAAGAGGGTTGTGAGTCTCATAGACTCAGTGATCATCATCGACCCTGTGAGTAGGCGAAGAGGGGAAACAAACATAAAGGTGGAATGTTTATACACTCAGAAGTAAGCGTAGAAAATACATTCCATAAAACTGAGATTTTGTTTTTATACCTTACAATTCTTAAGAATAATAATTCATAAATAAACATATGTGAAAACAATTGTATTTAAGGTATTAGAAAATCTTTCAACCCTGACATCCAGTCATCATTAAATTCAATGACAAGTGAAAAATGAAAATTCTCGAATATGAAGAGGTGAATTAGATTATCACCAATGAATAGGTACATTTCACTTGCCATTAAATAAAACTTTTCAAGTATTAATACCATGCATAATGAAGTAAAAATCTACAAGTAAGCATCGTCCTCGGGTAGGTTTAGTATAGCCCTTATGCTTACTATCTTAGACATCATCACGTACTCATGGGAACTACCCACACCACCATATGAATCGAGACTTTAGGTCCCCCTTTACCTACTCATGGGAATTACCCACGTCACAAATATAAATCGGGGCTTCAGGTCCCTTTTTGCCTACTCGTGGAAACTACCCATGTCACCAAATATAAATCGAGGCTTCAAGTCCCCCTTTGCCTACTCGTGGGAACTACCCATGTCACCAAATATAAATCGGGGCTTAAAGTCCCCCCTTTTACAATTAAATATCGATAATCAACAATTCTTACTTTGTGCACAAAGACCACACTTGACCTGGTGGGGTAACAGGTCCTACCCAGAGTATCTCAATCACGTTAAAATAAAATCATTACAATTTAATACATTTGCATAACATGACAGATTAAAAGTCGTATAATCATAAAATGAATGTTGTGCATAATTTATTTCAAAGCATGGCATATTTACCAAATTGGCATGCTAAATGAAATAAATAATTTATCATCAACTTCTATGAATCAAAACAAAGGCCATTAGACTAAACATCACATAAACTTGCAAGGTATGATTTTGAAGTGAAAGCCAGTCAAAGGTTTGTTTCCCTGTATTTAAAAACATGTAGATATATATATTTTAAAGAAAAATGGATATAAAATCCTTGTCACAAGCACAAACAACCTAAGGCTTTCTACCAACTCATGCTGTCCACAATTTGATCAACTATCAAATGTAACATATATATATTATATTATGGGGACATAATTTTGAAATTTAGCACCCACTCACCTCACAATAGCGGGACGCTACTTTGCTAATATTTCGCACGTGTACTTAGCTATTCTCTCTTTCTTTTCATTATTTTTGTGTCGTTGCTCCTTCGCTTTTTCTTCTTCTTTTTTTCTNAAATTAATGACATATATATATATATATATATATATATATATATATTATATTATAGGGATAGTTTTGAAATTTAGCACCCACTCACCTCACAATAGCAAGACGCTACTTCGCTATTGTTTCATGCGTGTATTTAGCTATTTTCTCTTCCTTCCCATTTTTTTCTCCCCTTGCTGTCGGTCTTCCTTTCAGCCGGTGCTTCTCTTTCTCTTTTTCTTTCTCTTCTTCCTCTTTATCTTCTGGCACGGTCGCTACTCCCTCTCTCTTTCTTCTTTTTTTTCTTTCTTCTCCTCTGCCGCTACTCCTCTCCTTCTTCTCTTCTGCCATTACTCCTTCTTTCCTTCTTCTTTTTTTTTCTTTTCTTCTTTTTTCCCTCTCATTCTCCTCATCGTCGTGCTCCTTCTCTCTTTCTATTTCTTTTTCTTCTCCCCGAGATGCTGCTCCCCCTCTCTTCTTTTTTTCTTTTTTTTCCTCTCTTTTCTCTCACCGGGCGCCCCGTTCTCTTCCTTTTTCTCTTTCTTTCTTGTCTTTTCTCCATTTTTGGCAGCTTGACTTTTCTTCTTCTCTCTCCTTTCTTCCTTCTCTTTTTGGCCGGCCCACCATTTTTTTCTTTTTTTTCTTCTTTCTTTTCTCTTCTCTTGCCAGCCCCCACTTACTTCTTCTTTTTTTTTTTTTGAGTGGGGCATCACAGTCTTTCCCACTTAAAACAAATTCGTCCTCGAATTACATCAACATAAAGACACTTAACAGTACATTTAACTCTGAAACAAATATGGATATTTTGCTCGCATTTTCTCTTTTGGTTCTCAAGTCGCCTCCTCTATCGAGTGGTTTTGCCATATTACTTTCACTAAGGCGATGTCCTCAGAGCGAAGCCTTTTTACTTGATAGTCCACTATAGCTACAAGCTGCTCTTGGTACTTCAACCCATCTTCCAATAGTATCGTATCATGTTGTATCACATGTGAAGGGTCTTGAACATATTTTTTGAGCATGGATACATGAAACACTGGATTAACCCCTTCCAAATCCGGTGGTAATGCCAATCGATAAGCAACAGCTCCTACACATTTTAATATTTCAAACGAGCCAATATATCGAGCACTGAATTTGCCTTTCTTGCCAAATCTTCGTACTCCTTTACATGGTGACACTTTTAGAAACACATGATCACCTACTTCGAACTCTAGGGGCTTGCGTCTATTGTCGGCATACGACTTTTGTCTACTTTGAGCGGCCAACATTCGTTCTCGAATTATTTGTACTCTTTCCACAGCTGCTTGCACCATCTCCATCCCCAATAATTTCCTTTCTGCAACTTTCAACCACCCAATGAGTGACCTACACTTCCGCTCATACAGTGCCTCAAATGGCACCATCTTGATACTCGCTTGGTAACTGTTATTGTATGCAAATTTTGCTAAAGGCAAGTATAAGTTCCAAGAAACTCCAAAATCTAACACAATTGCTCTCAACATATCTTCCAATATTTGGATCATGCGTTCTGATTAACCATCTGTCTGAGGGTGGTATGCTGTACTAAAGTTTAGTCAGGTTCCTAATTCATCTTGCAACCTCTTCCAAAATCAACTAGTAAACTATGGTCCCCTATCGGACACAATGGCCACTGGTACGCCATGGAGTCTAACAATTTCATTAATATAAATTCGAGCGCCGCCCCAAACTATCTTGACCGAGAGAAAATGTACTGACTTAGTCAATTGATTTATAATTACCCATATGGAATCGTATCCTCCTTTGACTCGAGGCAAGCCTATTACGAAGTCCATGGAGATATGTTCCCATTTCCATTCAAGTATCAGTAATAGTTGTAATAATCCTGAAGGTCTTTGATGCTCTGCCTTCACTTGTTGGCATACCAAACATCTCGAAACATATTCCCTTACATCCTTCTTCAATCCTTGCCACCAATATACGGATCTTAAATCGTGATACATCTTAGTGGCTCCCAGATGTACTGCATAAGCAGCAACATGTGCTTCCGTTAAAATTTCTTCTCTTAATCCATCGAAGTTTGGCACATAGATTCGATATCCGTGTCTCAACAATCCATTGGACCCAAAATCAAACTCAAAAACTTGCTCACCCACACTCCCCAAAGTCGTCATTACAAATGTGTCTCTAGCTTGGGCATCTCAAATTCGATCTATTGGTATTGGTCAGACCCTAAAATGTGCCAATAGTGCATCTGACCCACTGACCTCAAATTTAACTCCCATATTACCCAGATCTTGTAATTCTTGCACTATCGATCTTCTTGCCACTGCAATGTGTGCCATACTGCCCATTGACTTTCGACTCAATGCATCAACTACGACATGTGCCTTGCCGAGATGATAGAGTATCGTACAATCATATTCTTTCAACAATTCCATCCATCTGCGTTGCCTTAAATTTAGATCTCGCTGTTGAAATATATATTTCAAACTTTTGTGATCCGTATATATTTCACATGTTTCCCTATACAAATAATGCCACCATGTTTTTAAGGCAAACACGATCGCTGCCATCTCTAGATCATGTGTAGGATAATTTTTTTCATGCCTCTTAAGTTGTCTGGAGGCATAAGCGATGACTCTACCATGTTGCATCAATACACATCCTAATCCAACCTTCAAAGCATCACAATAAACAGTGTAGCCCCCGGACCTACATGGCAGACTTAATACAAGTGCGAAAGTCAAACAAGCTTTTAATGTTTAGAAACTGTGTTCACAAGCCTCTGACCATTCAAATTTTACTCCCTTTTGAGTTAACCTCATTAACGAAGAGGATATCTTAGAGAAATCTTTCACAAATCGTTGATAATACCCAGCCAATCCTAGAAAGCTCCTGATTTTTGTAACTGTCATGGGTCTAGCCCAATTCTCAATTGCCTCAACTTCACTAGGATCTACTTGTACTCCATCATTGGATACAATATGTCCCAGAAAACCAACACTACTCAACCAAAATGCGCACTTAGGAAATTTCGCGTATAGTCTATGCACTCGTAGGGTCTGTAGCACGATCCTTAAATGTTGTGCGTGCTCTTCCCAACTTTTCGAGTATATTAGAATGTCATCAATAAAGAAAGCCACAAATCTATCCAGGTATGCTCGAAACACCTTGTTCATCAAGTCCATGAAAACAGCAGGGGCATTCGTCAATCCAAAAGACATCACCAAAAATTCATAATGTCCATACCTCGTACTGAATGCGATTTTGGCTATGCCCTCTTCCCTGATCCTTAATTGATGATATCCAAACCTTAAATCAGTCTTCGAAAAGCATTGAGCCCTTGCAACTAATTAAACAAATCATCAATTATCACGACCCGGAACTCCCATTGAGCCTGTGACAACAGCGGCGATGTCCCGATAGACATTCATTACCCGAAATGCCAATCAAAACCTCACAAGGCTTAACATCAATTTTCCCACCTCCTCAGTGAGCAACAGTGGTTAAGTATCATGTTTTGAGAGATTATAAACTATTTCCAAATCAAAACAATAAAAAAATTATTTTTTTCTCATAGGGGCATTTTGGTCATTTTTTCCAAAAATTTCGAAACCAGCTAAAAATGTAGTATGTGAGGGGAAAACACATATTTCATAATCAAAAATAAGTTTAGATATCTAAAACATTCATTTAAAGTGAAATTGTAACTGTTTGAATATAATAAAAATATTCAATAAAATATTTTATTTTCTTATAAAACAATATTTATAAAGTTATCGGTAAATAATTTTTATAGCGTAAAAGCTAAATAAATTCATACATACTATAATACAGATAACCAAAGCATAGGATTTAATTTACAGTACACGTGGGCCCATGAACGACTAAAAGTATCAAAAGCGGTAAACCTACAGTTTTTGAGGATGCAAGTCCAACTGTAGCCCTTAACGAAATGAGCTATCTACTGACTATCCTAAGCCTGAAATGGGTGGAAAGGAGGCTGGTGAGATTATATAATCCTAGTGAGTAAACAAATACCATCTAAAATATGTAAAGCTGAGCAAATGGAGACAGATTAAAATAGATTATCATATTGTAATTCATCACCTTTCAACTCATTTCAACGAAATTAAATCAATTCATATAAATTGAGTAATCAACATGGCTTATGAATTTCTTAAAATTTTGACTCGTGCCAAAATCATTCTCATACTCAGTTATTAGGGATACCTTGGCTGAGGGCTATCCCAACCGAGTTTGCCAAGGCTGTTAAAAAGTCATGTATGCATAAATCATGTTTTTATTTTGAAAACACAGCCGTTCCTTGGCGTTGGCGAGTTCACCCTCACGTGGTGGTTTCGCGTGAAGTGAACTCTAAAGTGTTAACCTCAGGAGTTATCCATCCGTGCCTCCATAGGGAGGTATGAATATTGTCACGACCCAAATTCCGGGTCATGACCGGCGCATGGGTCCAATGGACGCAATCCACTAAACCCAAGCAAGCCTATTATTTATCTTACTTATGATTCTATTTATTATCACTAAGTCCTATTTCATGACTTTGAGTCAAAATAGTGAT
>NC_030856.1:20748289-20778386 GCF_000208745.1 Theobroma cacao | reverse complement strand
TTTTCTCTTAGAATTTCTATTTGAACTAGTTCAAAGCTCGATTTAACTTAGTTGTACCACTCGATACAATACCGTCTTTTAATCGAGTTTGACAAGGTCTCACAAATATAATATGGTTACCGTGCCCCGTCTAATAAGGCGGTCCACTGAACCCGTCCACTGCAGCGACTAATCAATAACCCACCAATTCAATAAAATTTAACAGCATGACATGACAATTTTATCATTATCCAGCCTATCAAGGCAAACAACAGTTTATACATTTTCAACACAAATACCAATTCAGTCATTCATGCTAATATTGCCATAAGCCAATCAATTAGAACCATAAATTCACAATACATCAAACGGTCTTCAATTACTCAATTTTTAAAGCCATCATTCAATTTCAAGATAATTTATAAAATCATTTCATTTAAACACAGTTTGTTTATAAAACATAAAGATTTACCATTTAAACTTATTTTCCATAAAATCACAAAATCGGATAAAAATCACTTTAGATAATTAAGACGATAGTAAGGTTATTCACTATTTTGGGAGTCGAATTCTGTGTACTCCGATTCTTGATCCTCGAGTACTATCTCTTTACTTTTGCCAGAATGCTTACCAACTAAACATAATGCACAATAAGCCATTTACTACATTTATGCTAAATTGTTATAAAACCAATTCAGGCTCTATACTAATGCATGACATGGGATGTGAAATACTCGAGTAACTATCTAAATACGGTGTTCAATATAAATTCAATTATGTACCTAAATAAAACGGTATTGGCCTAATTCGATCTATCACCCGATTATTTGGCCAATACGTCCAATTCAACTCCAAATAATTCCATTTTTCTCCCAATACTCCAAATCATCAAACACAAATTAAATAACTTGAAATATGGCAAAATCATCCTCACATTTTCTCTTGAATAATTCAGCCATGGTGGGTGCATCAACACTATAATTTTTCCTACTTGATTCTCACACCATAAATTATTAATTCCTAACCAAATCACTTCAAATAAAATCAAAATCATCATCAATATTCCACATGGAGAATTTGGCCAATGATGGGTGATGGAAGAACATGAATTTTTCTTGCTTAATTTTCATGCTACACATCACCAATCAACTAAAAACACTAAAATACATTGAAATCTAACCAAATCAAGCATTAAAACCTCTCTCTAAATGTTCAGCCCACAAGATACCCATCATGAAATTATGTGATTCAATCATGGAAAATGCAAAAAAATGTATGGGAAAGGTAGATCACAAGTCAAAATCAAGAAATTTTACCTTTGATTGCTTGATTACTTGAAATCCACCAATTTTCTCTTGAATTTTCACCCTAGGGTTCTTGTTCTTTCTTTTCTTCCTTTGTTCTTGCTTTGGCCGGTCATAATGAAGAGAAATGGGCTAATTTTATGCTGATTTTTAAGCCAAATAATAAATGGATGAAAATTTGACACATGTCACCATTTTAAGTCATTTTGGGGTTTTAAAATTCTCAATTTCATCTTAAAATCTCTATTTGGACTAGTTCGAGGCTTAAATCAACTTAATTGTACCATTTGGTACATTACTGTCCTTTAACGATTTTCGAGGTACTCAAGTAAACAAACATGCATTCTTAGTAGGAATGGCATAATAAACATATTGTCGAGCTGGGCTTGACAGCACTACCCCCCTTAAAAGAAAATTTCGACCTCAAAATTTCATTTACTGAACTCAGAGAAAAGGTAGGGGTATTGTTTTCTCATCTAATGCTCGACTTCTTATGTCCTCCCCTTTTTAGGGAATTTTGATTTGTTCACCTCATTTACGTCCAATTCAACTCGAGTACTTCACTTATGTCTATCATTATCCTTTAAAATCAGATCAATAGTAACCTTCACAATTATGATCTCTTATATCGAGACACCAAACATGCTTCTATTACTATTATTAAACTTGAACCATAACTCCCTCTCAATCATACCTATTTCGATCGCATTTTATACTTATTTATGTATACCAATTTCTATCTTATTACTTCATTCCATATCAAACTTCTCGACTTTCATTCATTCATTCTATCCTCATACACTATTGTGTAATTTACGGCATCATTAACATGCCATACTCATTAACATATCCTCAACGTTAGGGAAGATTAATGGCTTCAATTATTTCCACATATTTCATGTTTACCTTGCATTTAGGAAATTTTAATCTTCTTAATCCTATTAATCCATCTCATATGGCTTAATCACACTATAGGTTACATTCCCTTAACTATTTTCCCAAAATTCCTTAGGTCGTCATAAATCGACTTCTGATAAGATTCTTGATCGTTACATTATCTATACAACTCATCAAATAGATTGAGTTCAAGTCTCGAACCACTAAAACCATTCTTCGTTATAGTTGGGTACATCACTAACTCCACACATATGTATACACGCACATTCATATGTCCATATTCCTCATTATGTATACGGGTCTCTGTTTTCAAATACCTTCAGACTAATTTCTCTTTGTTCATTCCCATCCATAACCAAGATTCAATAGAATGATCTTCATAATTCATACAAATTCTCATCATGCCTATGCATAGTTCCATATCATTTACAAACTTATACTCTCTTCTTATCATTTCCAATTATATGCTTAAGTTTCCTTGTACTATATATCATTGCATCACAATGTCATCTCCATTGAATTATAATCTATTATGAGTGTATGTTTTATAATCCCATTGATGCCTCAAAGATTTATCTTAACTTGATCATTGCATCTTATGCAATACCACAATTCCTAAGAGTCATCCTTTTTCATCGATTATCCTTCATGCCTCTACATTAACTTGTATCCTTTTTGCATTCCGGTATTGATTTGTCACTTAAAACTCAAACTCATTTGAATCATGTATGCCTCAAGCATTTTCGAATTCCAATTTTCATAATATACTAGGAAAGTTTCATTATCTGACTTCATTATAAAGGTCAACTTCTATCATCCTTTGTTCCACTCTTTCATATGAACATAACATCATTCTTCCTTAGCTAATTTATAAATTGCTCTTGAAATTGCAAAACTTGAAACTAGATTCTCCTTAAGTGCCATTTAATGTTAATATGAATATCACTCTTAGCTTACAACTTCCTTTTTATAACCACATAACTTAGTGCTTGCTTTCACGAGATCCATGACAGAACTTCTCTTGAGTATTTCCTTGAGGATATCTATCTTAAACTCATGTCTCACAACATGTGATCATTTAACCCGTAACTTAGCCATATATGTGGCATCCCCTTCGGGGCCCACTCCAAGTTATTGTTATTTCTGGATCCCCATCACTTGACTTATTCGGAACCCCGTGCCTAAGGGCGGCACGACAGGCCCTGCAGGACCTTCTCGCCAAGTTTCGAACCCCAGACCTTTTGCTCCCCCCTCCCCCCGAAGGGAATGCCTTTAACCATTTCAGCTTTAACTCATTCATATCGATACCTTCCAAAACCTTAAAAATCCAGTTAACAAAACTTAGAATCAAGTTCAATGACTTTAGGTCAACTCGTAAGTTCAACTTCACATCTGTCTCATTTTATTCATGCGTCCTAGACATGAAGTGTCCTTAGCACCATAGCATGGTGGCTGTTGGAGTTTACTTAATTAATGTTATTTATTTATATTTAAGGTTACTACACTAATTATTCTCAACCGTTTGGTTTCCCTCCAAGCTTATGTCACAATTTCCATAACCATTTATATCCTCTTGTGCTTATCACATATAATAGGTAAAGTTGATATTTTCAAATTCATCTCATCCTATAACACTTGTCAATAATCAATAAATCCCACTTTAGAATACTCTTTCTATATTGTATAGTAACTTCACCATATAGTATCACCGCACTATGTTCCTCTATTCTACTATCATGCATACTCCACAGAAATTAATTAAAAGATTTACGTACCTTAACTAATGCTAATTCCATTTAATCATATCTTAAATACTCCAAACTTGTAAATTACAACTCCAAGTGTATGTCCATAGATTGATAATCTTTATATATTTCATGATCATGAAAACTACAACTTACAAACTAGCTTTCTATCATATGCACACTACTAGAACATTAATTTCAACATGTTTAATTCTCCTTTGGTGGTATGTTAAGATCATTCCTGGATACATTTCCATATTAACATTGATATGCCTTTACCATAGCATTTAGTGCAAATTTGATGAAGGAATTGTCTCCAAATAACTCTTAAATACATAATTATCAAATTGTATACCACTAAATGTTAAGATCTTGACTTTATTCATCAATAACCAATCACATTTATTAAGTGAATAATTTACTTAGTTATTACACCTTGCCTTTGCGATCATAAGATCAAAGTTGTCCTAAACTTAGGATGCAGAAGTTCTCTCTCTTAGAGTATATCCAAACATCAACATTTTCTAAATTCCTTACTCTGGGGAGATCACCTTCAAGACTGATCATTCATATCATAGACCACACTTTGAACCGAATAAACTTTTAAATTGATCTTTCAAGTAATTCGTATATCAGTCTCAATTATAGAACTTCATATGGCACTTAGACTAGATTCGACATTTCCAAGTCATTTAACCTCAAGCTGCCAATTCCACATCTAGTCCTTTAATCCCTTGGCTCCCCCTTCTATGCATAGCAAAGTTCAAGCTCATCCTTAGAGCAGATTTGTTTACTAACTTCTTACTTCATGACCACACATCAATTATAGTAATCATTGATACTCACTCTCGAGTTAATTCACGTGTTTATATCCATGAACTATAATAGGTCCAATCAATTCTTGAAATCTCACAATCGCTTAATTGAAATCAACATCAGTTCCCCCTAAGCTGCTGTACCTATTCAACACATATTCACATATAAAATATTTCAAAATCCCAACACCACTTTTATATGGGCATAACAAGCTCAATTAACATAGTGTTCTTATCTTCATGCAAATAAGTATGGGTTTACTCTTACCTCAATGCTTAATTTATACACTCCAAGTGAATTACAACCATCACTATTCATTCTAATCAAAGTGCGCCCCTTATTACCATTATCACAAGTGCTCCTTTAACCCCAATACAATCCATAGTCCCCAAATCTTTTTTCAATTGACAACCATGAGTTCAATTATAACTCCACTAAATGAAGAAATTATCACGGCCTATTAGTCCAACTCTAAATTTCTCCATCCTTAATTGGAGGGTTATATCATTTCATTAATTTTTCATTAGGAGCATTCGTTTTAAAATCTCTCTAACACTGGCTTGTGTCATGCGTGGCATCTTAAACTCGAACAACGACCCTTCTTATGACCTTTGTATGACATTAACAAGGAAGTGGATTACTAGGAACAGGAGTTCATATAACTCCCTATCTATGACTTATGCTCCCATAAGATTTATAACAAGAAATAGAATGAGTCTAAACAATACCAAATTCTATATGCTGATACACGTATTCTATTCTATCAAACCTAACTAAACTTAACTTAACTTGGGCCACACTGACACTGTAGTTTTTAAAATAACTTTAAACCCAAAAGCTCTAATCTTTAAAACCAAAAGCTTTGATACCACTATAATTGTCACGACCCGAAACTCTTATCGAGCCCGTGACAACCGCTCCGATGTTCCGATAGACATTCATTACCCGAAATGCCAATCGAAACCTCGCAAGGCTTAACATCAGTTTTCGCACCTCCCCAGTGAGCAACAGTTGTTAACTATCATATTTTGAGATATTATAAACTATTTCCAAATCAAAACAATAGAAAAATAATTTTTTTCTCACAAGGGCATTTTAGTCATTTTTCTCAGAAATTCTGAAACCAACTAAAAATGTAGTATGCGAGTGGAAAACACATATTTCATAATAAAAAATAAGTTTAGATATCTAAAACATTCATTTAAAGTGAAATTATAACTATTTGAATATAATAAAAATATTCAATAAAATATTCTATTTTCTTATCAAACAATATTTATAGAGTTACCGGTAAATAATTTTTATAGCGTAAACGCTAAATAAATTCATATATACTATAATACAGATAACCAAAGCATAGGATTTAATTTACAGTGACACATGGGCCCATAAACGACTAAAAGTATCAAAAACGGTAAGCCTATAGTTTTTGAGGATGCAAGTCCAACTGTAGCCCTTAACGAAATGAGCTATCTACCGACTATCCTGAGCCTGAAATGGGTGAAAAGGAGGGTGTTGAGATTATATAATCCCAGTGAGTAAACAAATACCATCTAAAATATCTAAAGCTGAGTAAATTGGGACAGATTAAAATAAATTATCATACTGTAATTCATCACCTTTCAACTCATTTCAACCAAATAAAATCAATTCATATAAATTGAGTAATCCACATGGTTTATGAATTTCTTAAAACTTTGGCTCGTGCCAAATTCATTCTTATACTCAGTTATTAGGGATACCTTGGCCGAGGGCTATCCCAAACGAGTCCTCCAAGGCTGTTAAAAAGTCATGTTTGCATAAATCATGTTTTTATTTTGAAAACATAGTCGTTCCTTGGCGTTGGCTAAGTTCACCCTCACGTGGTGGTTTAGCGTGAAGTGAACTCTAAAGTGTTAACCTCAAGAGTTATCCATCCGTGCCTCTCATACTGAGGTATGAATATAATAGGGTTATCGTGCCCCCTCTAATAAGCTGGTCCACGGAACCCGTCCACTACAGCGACTAATCAATAACCCACTAATTCAATAAAATTTAACAGCAGGACATGGCAATTTTATCATTATCTAGCCTATCAAGGGAAACAACAGTTTATACATTTTCAACACAAATACCAATTCAACCATTTATGCTAATATTGCCATAAGCCAATCAATTAGAGCCATAAATTCACAATACATCAAATGGTCTTCAATTACTCTATTTTCAAAGCCATCATTCAATTTCAAGACAATTTATAAAATCATTTCATTTAAACACATTTTGTTTATAAAACATAAAGATTTACCATTTAAACTCAATTTCCATAAAATCACAAAATCGGATAAAAACCATTTTAGATAATTAAGACGATAGTAAGGTTACTCACTATTTCGGGAGTCGAATTTCTTTTGCCAGAATGCTCACCACCTAGACATAATGCACAATAAGCCATTTACTACATTTATGGTAAATTGTTATAAAACGAATTCAGGCTCTATACTACTACATGAAATGGGATGTGAAATACTCGGGTAACTATCTAAATATGGTGTTCAAAATAAATTCAATTATGTACCTAAATAAAACGGTATTGGCCTAATTCGATCTATCACCCGATTATTTGGCCAATACGTCCAATTCAACTCCATATAATTTCATTTTTCTCCCAATACTCCAAATCATCAAACACAAATTAAATAACTTGAAATATGGCAAAATCATCCTCACATTTTCTCTTGGAAAATTCGATCATAGTGGGTGCTTCAACATTATGATTTTTCCTACTTGATTCTCACCCCATAAATCAGTAATTCCTAACCAAATCACTTGAAATAAAATCAAAATCATCGTCAATATTCCACATGGAGAATTTGGCCAATGATGGGTGATGGAAGAACATGAATTTTTCTTACTTGATTTTCTTGCTACACATTACCAATCAACTAAAAACACTAAAATACATTGAAATCTAACCAAATCAAGCATCAAAACCTCTCTCTAAGTGTTTAGCCAGCAAGATACCCATCATGAAATCATGTGATTCAACCATGGAAAATGCAAAAGAATGTATGGGAAAGGTTGATCACAAGTCAAAATCAAGAAATTTTACCTTTGATTGCTTGATTACTTGAAATCTACCAATTTTCTCTTGAATTTTCACCCTAGGGTTCTTGTTCTTTCTTTTCTTCCTTTGTTCTTGCTTTGGCCAGCCATAATCAAGAGAAATGGGCTGATTTTATGCTGATTTTTAAGCGAAATAATAAATGGATGAAAATTTGACACATGTCACCATTTTAAGTCATTTTGGGGTTTTAAAATTCTCAATTTCATCTTAAAGTCTCTATTTGGACTAGTTCGAGGCTTAAATCAACTTAATTGTACCATTTGGTACATTGCCGTCCTTTAACGATTTTTGAGGTACTCAAGTAAACAAACATGCATTCTTATGTAGGAATGGCATAATAAACATATTGTCGAGCTAGGCTTGACATAAATTTTGGGAAGTGGATATTTATTTTTTATCGTGACTTTAGTAAGCTGTCGGTAATCTATTCATAGCTTGAGACTACCATCTTTCTTTTTTATGAATAGCATTGGTGCTCCCCAAGGTGACACACTCGGGCCAATAAAGCCTTTGTTAATTAAATCTTGCAATTGTTCCCTTAACTCTTTTAACTCTGCCGGCGCCATTCGGTACGGAGGCATCAATATTTGTTGTGTTTTCGGAGTCAAATCGATACAAAATTTGATTTTCCTTTGGGGAGGTAATCCGGGCAATTCTTCTTGAAACACATCTACAAATTCATTTACTACAAGTGTAGCTTCTAAATTTCCTGTAGCTTCTAAATTTCCTTCTTCACTATGTATATCTCTAGTAATTGTAGCCATCACACTATCAACCAAATGGCTGCTGTGACCATAAATAATAAATGATGGCTCTCTAGGAAATTTAAACTTCACCAGCTTGCGATAACAATCTACATTAGCGTAGCAAGACGCCAGCCAATCTATTCCCAATATCACGTCGAATCCCAATGTTGTCATTAAATCTAAATCCACCCAAGTGTCCCTATCTTTAATCTGGACCACACAAGAACGAAACACATACTCCACAACATATGATTCTTCCAATGGGGTGGTTACTACTAACGATTCATCCATATATTCATAATGCTTGCCTAATTTAGGCATAAAATTTGAAAACACAAAAGAATGTGTGGATCTTGGGTCAAATAAAACTGATGTTTTGTAACCACAAATGAAAAGATTACCTGTTACCACTGTATTCGACACATGAGCATCTTGTGGTGTCAGAGCGAATACTCTAGCTTATGCCCCTCCAAAATCACCTTGTTGAGTTGGCCCTGCCTATCTACCTTGTGATGAGGAAGCTACCCATTATCCTTTATCCCTTCTGACATTTCTAGTTGGTGCGGTAGCAAAATCGGGTCGTATTAAGCCACGAGCCATCTCCTGGTTATGTCTATAGGTAGGACAATCCCTCTTCACATGACCAATTCTCCCACACTCATAACAGAACGCCGTCATCTGGTTACATGGCCCTGTATGAATCTGACAACAAAAAGTGCAGAAAGGACCCTACTGACCACTCTGTCTTGGATTTGAATTAGTCATCCCACTTCTTATAACTCGTCTGTAATTAATCCCACTAAAATCACTGCTACGTGGGGACTACAAAACTGAAAATTTCTTCTTTGATTTGGTGCACTAAAGAATGATGACCCTTTGAGTAAGTTACCATCCCTTCGACTTGGTTGTCCCACTACATTAGCATTTTTACCTCTACTAGGGTCTCTGCATCTAGAAGATCCTTCACCTCGATTTCTTTTACTCCTCTCTCTTTCCACCTCAACCTCTGTAATTCCCTCCTCCATTTTTCTAGCGTCATAAACTACTTCGGGATAGGATGTAAATCTCTAAGAGACTAGAATTCTGTATATTGGCCTATGTAACCCCTTAATGAACCTCTTGCTCCTCTCCCTTTCAGTTTGAACCAGATACGGGGCATATCTTGACAACTGAGTAAACTGCATGTCATAATCTGACATTGTCATCCAAAGCACCTGTATTAAAGTTTCAAACTCCTGTGCTTTAGCGTCTTTCACGCTTTCAAGTAGAAATATGTCCATGAAAGCTTGTGTGAATTCTTCCCAAGTAAGTGGAGCAGAACCAGATGGTCTACAGCACTTGAGTGTAGCAAACCATATCTGTGCTACTTTCGTCAATCTAAAGCCTGTCAACTCAACTGCACAATGACTAGAACAACCCAATGCAGTACAAATTTTGTCCATCTCATCTAAAAATACTTATGGATCTTTGTTGATTTAGCACTCGAAAAGGAAGGGGATTTCAATTTCATAAATTCACCTAGAGTCACCATGACATTTCCCTGATCTATTTCCTCATAAGGTTGATAATCTAAATCTTCAAAACTTGAACGCATTGTTTCATTTGGTTGATACACTCTCTGTCTCTTAAACTCTATAAAGTCTTGGGTTAACCCTCGTAATCCAGTCGCTATCTCTTTTAGGGTGGCAATGGGTACCTCAGGATAATCACCTCCTATATCCCCAAAACTGGTACAAGCTCTCCTCTCACTGGAACTTTGATTGCCTTGAGGCCCGACGATTTGACCTCTAGGTCCACCTCTCCCACTACTCCTAGAGAAAGATGCAATTGGTCCCTCCATAGCCTCATCTAGGGCATTAAACCCTCTAATTCCTCTTGAGGTGGCTCGCGTCCTAGGCTGCATCTCGGTACCTAGACAGCAACAAACACCCTTCAAATAACTATTAAAAATTATTAATACAGGTTACTTACTAAGATTAGGGAATTCATGTAGCCTCATATCCATAATCCATGCTGCAGTCATGAACCATGGATAAGACTCCACACTACCCCTAACACTCCGCTAACAACACAAGAAATCTTAAGACTTTTCTAAACCTAGGGCTCTAATACCAATATTGTAACGACCCCTCCTTAGTCGCTACCGACGTTCGAGACTTCTAAAGAATTTTTGCTAAGTCCCGAACAAGCCTCATTTAAGACTTCCGCTAGATTCATTAAATACATATAATCAAATCACGTGTGTAAGAAAATATTAATAATTAAATTACTATATACTTCATTCAAAATAATAACAATTCACGTTTATAAGTTAACAACATTTTTCAACATCTCGCAAATTGTTCTAACACAACCCTAAACAGTAGACTGACTCAAAGCGGGGTTAGGAGATGCCTTTACCTACTCTGCGGTGGTCCGTATGCACCGATGGTTATACATTAGACTGATCTCTATCTGTAAAAAGGGAAAACAAGAGGGGTGTGAGTCTCACAGACTCAGTGATCATCATCGACCTCGTGAGCAGGCGAAGAGGGGAAACAAACATAAAGGTGGAATGTTTATAAACTCAAAAGTAAGCGTAGAAAATACATTCCATAAAATTGAGATTTTATTTTTATACCTTGCAGTTCTTAAGAATAATAATTCACAAATAAACATATGTGAAAACAATTGTATTTAAGGTATTAGAAAATCTTTCAACCCCGACATCCAGTCATCATTAAATTCATTGACAAGTGAAAAATGAAAATTCTCAAATATAAAGAGGTGAATTAATTGATCACCAATGAATAGGTACATTTCACTTGCCATTAAACAAAAATTTTCAAGTATTAATGCCCTGCATAGTGAAGTAAAAATCTACAAGTAAGCATCATCCTCGGGTAGGTTTAGTATAGCCCTTATGCTTACTATCTCAGACATCATCACCTACTCGTGGGAACTGCCCACGCCACCATATGAATTGGGACTTCAAGTCCCCTTTTACCTACTTGTGGAAATTACCCACGTCACTAAATATAAATCGGGGCTTCAGGTCCCCCTTTGCCTACTCGTGGAAACTACCCACGTCACCAAATATAAATCAGGGCTTCAAGTCCCTCTTTGCCTACTCGTGGGAACTACCCACATCACCAAATATAAATCAGGGCTTCAGGTCCCCCTTTGCCTACTTGTGGGAACTACCTATGTCACTAAATATAAATTGGGGCTTAAGGTCCCCCTTTTTATAATCAAATATCGATAATCAATAATTCTTACTTTGTGCACAAAGACCACACTTGACCTGGTGTGGTGACAAGTCCTACCCAGAGTATCTCAATCACGTTAAAATAAAATTATTACAATTTAAGACATCTGCATAATATGACAGATTAAAAGCCGTATAATCATAAAATGAATGTTGTGCATAATTTATTTCAAAGCATGGCATATTTACCAAATCAGCATGCTAAATGAAATAAAAATTTATCATCAACTTCTATGAATCAAAACAAAGGCCATTGGCCTAAACATCACATAAACTTGCAAGGTATGATTTTGAAGTGAAAGCCAGTCAAAGGTTTGTTTCCCCTTATTTAAAAACATGTACATATGTATATATATATTTTTATATATTTTAAAGAAAAACATATTTAAAATCCTTGTCACAAACACAAACAACCTAAAGCTTTCTACCAACTCATGTTGTCTACAATTTTGTCAACTATCAAATATGACATATATATATTATATTATAGGGACAGTTTTGAAATTTAACACCCATTCACCTCACAATAACAGAACGCTACTACGCTACTACGCTACTTCGCTATTGTTTCGTGAGTGTATTTAGCTATTTTCTCTTCCTTCCCTTTTTTTTTCTCCCCTTACTACCGGTCTTCCTTTCAGTCGACGTTTCTCTTTCTCTTCTTCCTTTTTCCTTTCTCTTCTTCCTCTTTCTCCTCTGGCACCATCGCTACTCCCTCTCTCTTTCTTCTTTTTTTTCTTTCTTCTTCTCTACCGTTGCTCCTCTCCTTCTTCTCCTCTGGCTTTGCTTCTTCTCTCTTTATTTTTCTTTTTCTTTCTCTTCTTTTTTCCCTCTTCTTCTCCTCGTCGTCGTGCTCTTTCTCTTTCTTTTTCTTTTCCCCGAGATGTTGCTCCCCCTTTCTTTTTTTTTCTTTTTTTCCTCTCTTTTCTCTCACTCGGGCCTCCCGCTCTCTTCCTTCTTTTTTTTCTTTCTTGTCTTTTCTCCCTTTTTGGCAGCTTGACTTTTCTTCTTCTCTCTCCTTTCTTCCTTCTCTTTTTGGCTAGCCCCCCATTTTCTTCTTCTTTTTTCTTCTTTCTTTTCTCTTCTCTTGTCGACCCCCACTTACTTTTTCTTCTTTTTGAGTGGGGCATCACAATCCTTATGTAAGAGGAGACCAAGGGATTTTTTCTTTTGCTTGGATTTTTTGCTACTACTAGAGAGAATAGTGGGATCAATGAGGCTCATGATGATTAAGATATGCCTTAATTTCCATTTTCCTATTTACTAGAATGAGCGATAGAGAAAGATAATTTCCATGATTTGCTTAGCATTAACGTGTTTCTCTCTCAAAATAATTTCATTTGGACAAAGTTGGAAGGAACTGGTTATGGCATAAAATAACATTTTCCAAATAGCTTTTAACTAAGATAGTACAAGATGCTGGATCTATGTGGTGAAAAAGAGGGATCATCACTAAGGGATACCCAATAATTGTTCTTACATGCCCTAGAGTTAGTTGGATTGATCAAGGGATATATTGTCACTTAATGCATACTTAAAAGCGTAACATTATGTGATAGAGGTTCTTTTTCATGTTAGTACAATACTAAGGAGTTATTAAGTACTCATTGGATAAAGCCCATGGAACATAGAGGCCTTGAAAGAGAATTGTAAAGCTGTCACAATTATGAGATCTGCATGCACTAAAGCCATGTTCCTAATATAGTTTTGAGTCATTGTATTGTCAAGACAAGGCATTGCTAGTGCCAAAAGACTAGTAAATGCTAAACCTCTTTACTTTGGACATTAGCAATCAATCTCATAAATTGAAGTATATGGGATACTTAAGGATGGCATGTGCATGCTTGTTAAAGAACAAGTTCACTAAAATGACCCATTATGAGAACTCTATTTGGTATTTCACTAGAGTGTCTATAGAATCTGTTCTCATGTGATAATTATGCAACTAGTTCTAGGACTTGAGACACCAAATCATCTTGTTTGGGGAATGACATACATTGATTTCACCTTTATGGGTCTAGAGGTAACCAGATGCCTAAACAAGGTCCTTTTGGGTATGCCATGAAGCATACGAAGGTGCATGAGTGGTCAAGAGAGGATTCATCACCCTAAGTGATATAAGAGGATGCATTTCATTTGTTCTCAATTCTAGATTAACTTGTATAAAGTCTTGACCAAAGGATGATGAATTTGAGGAAAGTTTTCTATATTCATAATTTAGTCATGAATTATGAGAACTAATACGGAATTGTTGGTATATGCCCTTGAGCCAATAAGATTGGTCAAGGAATATATATTATCATTTAATGCATTCTTAATCGCGTAACTATATGTGGCAGAGGTTTTCCCTCATGTTAGTGCAATAATAAGGAGTTATTAAGTACTAATTGGATGAAGCCCATAGAACATAAAGGCCTTGCAAGAGAATTGTAAAGTTGTTACAATTATGAGGTCACTATGCATCAAAACCATGCTCCTAAAATTGTTCCTGGCCATTGTATTGTCAAGACAATTTATTAACAATGCTCAAAGATTGGTACATGTTAAGCCTCTTTACTTAGGAACTAAGTAACTAATCTCATATATTGCAGTATATAGGATACTTGAGGATAACATACAGATGCTTGTTAAAGAACAAGCTAATTGAACATGACCCACTATAAGAACTCCATTTGGCATTTCACTCAAGTGTCTATAGAATATGTTCTCATGTGATAGTCATCCAACTAGTCCTTGGACTTGAGAAACCAAGTCATCTTGTATAAGGAATGACATACTTTGATTTCACTCCTACGAGTTTAGAAGTGACTAGATGCCTAAACAAGGTGTTTTTGGGTATGTCATGAAGCATGCAAAGGTGAATAAGTGGTCAAAAGAGGATTCATCACCCCAAGTGATATGAAGGGATGTATCTCACTTGCTCTTAATTCATAATTAACTTGTATAAAGTTTTTAGCCAAAGTATGATGAATTTCAGGAAAGTTAGTTTCCTAAATTCATAAGTTAGTCATCAATTATGAAAACAAACATGGAATGTCATAAGTAAACACTAAGTCATGCTTTCTGACATATTCGAAATATTTGATGAAAGGACCATTTTGCATTGAAAGGCTTTGTCAAATTCTTTAATTGACTTTCTAACATTTGGGTGGTCATGATGTCTTGTTAGATACCGTTCATGATCTATAAATATAAATTAATTATCAAATTGATATTTAATTATGATTTATATTTATTGCCAACGTGTTAGAAGCCTAATAGGTAACACACATTAAGTGACATGATTGAGATTAAATAAGGATAATCAATTAAGTTGGACTTAATTAGAATATACCAAAATAAAGTGGAAAATTAATTAAGTTCACAAGGACTTAATTGAATTAAAATACAACTATTGTATCTAGGGTTACAACTTAGTTTAGATACATAAATATGTTATGTTCACCAGCCAAAACTCTAAGCATTCAGCCACTTCTTGGCTGTTTCATAAAATTAAGAAAAGAAAAATAGTTTTCTTTGTCTGACAGAAATAAAATTCGACAAGAATTTTTGGTCTTTTTGTTTTTGAAACAAAATTTGCTAGCACAAGTAAAATCCTACCTTTGAAAAGGTCTTATTCAGTCACTGTGTTGATTACTGTTAAAGGTCCAACACTTGGGTGGCTAAAAATTTGACAAATGCTAAAAGTGAAGAAGCAAAGATTTCAACTGTAGGATTTCAAACTGATTTGTTCTCTTTCTGGGTTACTTGCTTCATCACAAGCATTTTGAATTTAAGTGGCTCTTAATTACAATACTTGGAGAAAGGTATTTAATACTTAAACTTATAAATGTCTATAATTAATTTAAAAATCACATGAAAATTCCAAACATTAATCTTGTGAGATTCAGCTGTTTCTTTTATTAAATACATATTTTATTTTTTCGTTGACTTATATTTTTAATTCCATGATTATTTTCATGTTTGAGCATGAGGTCAAATCTCAGTAATGGTATTAAAGCCTTTGTTTGATGTTCTTCTTGTAATTGGCATGCTTGATTCTTGGTGGTAATCAATAGAATTGATTTGGTATATATTGATTTTGAAGGCTTTCTTTAAAATTTTATTCTCTGTTTTAATTCAAATCAGGACAGAATATGTTTAATCCACTAAGACATATTTTAAAAAGGTTCAAAATCATGATTAAGTGAAGAATTAATGAATGGATTAAAAGGCTTGCAAAGCTAAGTTAAAACTAAATAGTTTGGAGGTGTTTTGGATTTTAATGTGCCGATTATTTTGCTAACATTGGGTAAGTGTTCTGAGTAGTTTTTAATTGTTAAAAATTGTTTTTATCAAATTAAATTACTGCATGTTTCAGCCAAACTTGATTTGTATGAAAAAAGAATCATAAAATCACTTTTTCGAGTTTTGAAATAACAAATATTCAATGTAGAAAATTTTGGGTACCTATGATCGGTTTTGGCAACTTAATTCTCCTTGAATTTTGTGTTTAATTGTTAAACATACTTGTTGGAAATTTTCAACAAATTTTTCATGAGTTTGACGCATGATTTATGGAGTCTTAAGAGTACTTAAATGCCATTTATTTTAATTTTGGGTGATTCATTAAGAATAAGAAATTGTTTCTCACTTGAAAAGCAATTCCTAAAATTTAGGATAGAATTTTAATTTTGCGTGATTCATAAAGAATAGGAAATTGTTTATTACTTTAAAAGAAATTCCTAAAATTAAGTATAGCATTTTAATTTGTGAAATTCATAGGAAATAGTTTCCTACTTTAAAAGAAATTCCTAAAGTTATGTGATAACATTGAACTTTCCTTAAAATTTTGGTTCAACTGGAAGTTTTCAAAATTTGTTAAGTCACCATTTATGTTTTAAATGTTAGAAATTAAAATGTTGCCTTAGATATATTCTAGGAAGTTTACCTAAAATAAAGAGGTTTCCAAAATTAAGAGTTTTAGTAATGGAAAGATTATTAAAATGGAAAGTTTTACTTCAATGAATTTCTATTTAAGCGAAAGGAGTAAAATGTTTACCTTAAGTGTTTCGAAAATAGGAATTTCTTAAACACTAAATTGAAACAGAATAATACCAAATAATTTGGGTTTAGCACTTCAAGTGAGTTTATTAATGCTTTTCTCAATTAACACACAAGATCACCAAGTGATATTGAGCTTGCATTTATTGCTATGCTTTTGATTGTGATTATAAAGCATGAGGATGATTATGGACTTAGACCTTAGAAGATTAAGTTATGGATGGTTAAATTTACTTCTCATGGCATTTATTTTGAAATAAGGTTTGTGAACCCTGCCTTACTCTCATTTTCTTTAAGGTTGTAAAATTCTTTTCTCACCTTACTCCCTTCAAATGTAAATTGAGGTTTCTTGATTATAAAATGTAATTAATTACATCAAAGTGTAAAACTACGGTTAGATAAAAAAAATTGTATCTTGAAAATGGAGATCTGAAGGCGCCATTGAGATTCAAGGAGATCACAAGCAAAGCTTGAAGACATGTCTATAAAATCCCATAAGAATTTGACTAACTAATTTCCTTAATAGTTCGAGGAAATTAGAACTAGTAAAGTCCATAATCGTCCTAGTAGTTGGCATGAGATAGGTTTATTTTTCAGTGTATATATATGATATATGCGAAATGTGATAAATGCTATGCTTATAAACAACGTCAAATCAATGAGATCTCAATTAATGAATTAATGAATAAAATCCCTAATTAATATATTGAGTCAAAAAATTACCTTCTAGCATATAACAAAATAACCAGGCTATTATTTTAATTGGAGGCTTGTTAAGTCACTCAAGGTCAAACTTTTACATGAGTACGTTTGAGTTATTAGTGGTTTTATTCAACTAGTATCGTGTTGTTCAAATATGTCATACATGACCGCATAGTTTTAAAGGCATAGTTAAGGAAAATGTACATGAAACATTTAGACAAGGAGTTGTCACCTAACTGATCTAGGAGTTGTATAAGATACAATTTGTAAGTTAAGTTACCTGTCTAGTTAGTTTCATTATAGCTTGTTGAGTCACTCAAGGTCATGGTGGGATGAAAGGGGTCCTAGCTCAATAAAAAGTTTAAAGGTTAAATTTCTCAAAATTTTAGAGGAGGGTTATTATTTTGATAGAATGTTGAGAATAATCATATAAGATTCTAAAACCTTGTCTTTATAATTACATAATTTGTGTTAATAATATATGTTGATTTATATAGGATATAAATTGATCGTGGCGAATAATTTGTCACTCATGAGCATACTTGATGAAAACAAGTTGACATGCCCAAATTTCATTGATTAGTTTCACAATATCAAAATTGTCTAGAAACAAGTAAAAAAAGGCTTATGTCCTAGATGGTCTTATTCTCCAAGGGACATAGCAATGATGCTTCAAATAAGGAAACAGAGGCCTATAGAGTTTACATGGATGATCTCGACCAAGCCACATGTGTGATGTTAGCTAGTATGGCTCTAGATCTTCAAAAGCAACATGAAGCTATGGATGCCTTGGATATTATCCAAAACCTTACAGAAATGTTTGATAAAGAAAGTTGCACAAAGAGATTTGACATTTCAAGGGAATTGTTCTAATGTAAGATGTTTGAGCAAAGCCTAGTGCCTCATGTGCTTAAGATGATAGTATATATCACACAACTTAAGCAGTTGGGTTGGGTTATGGATCATGATTTGATCATAGACCTTGTAGTCTCTTCACTACCTGAAAGCTATTCATAATTTGTGTTGAACTTCAACATGAGCAAGTTTGAGGTAGCCTTATCGTGCTTATTAAATATGCTCACACAAGTTGAGAACACCATTATGAAGGAAAAGCCTTCAATTCATCTTGTCTTTTCTAAGAAAAAAAAATTTTCTAAGAAAGATAAGGGTGAAAAGAAATCAACTTCGAAAGGTATAAAGCTTACCAGAGGAGTGAAAAAGAACAAGGACAATGAAAAATACCATTTCTGTAGCAAACTAGGGCATTGAAGGCGTAATTGCAAGGATTATTTTGAATCCATCAAAAGAAAGAAACAAAAAGGAAGCTTCCATTTTAGGTATGAATCACATGATGATTTATTTTTCACTACTTGGTATATGATACCTTACTCTTTATTAATGGTTTTCATGTGTATGACATATTGAAGGAACTAACAACAATGAGTAGTGAAGAATAAGACCATAAAGGCAACAACCTCAATTGATGGTGATCAAGCTTGTCGGCCTAAATTAGATTATGGAACAATAAATAATTTTAGAACATTGAATGTTTTCAAGGTATGATTGCCAAGATGAGATGTATTGGTTTTAGGCTATGGCTGAATATTTTAATTTATGTTTGGGAAACATAGATTTATATTTCGCTAAAACAAGATGCTTAGCTTATATATTTATATTTACATCACATCTCATTTTATTTTGGAATTACTTTAAATTATTTATCCTTTAGTATAAACTTGCATATATGATAATCAATACTAAGTCATAATGATAAGATCATGGTGAGATTATTGTTCTTTTGGTTATGAATCAAAAAGGAAATTAAGACATAGATAAAATTGAGTCCTAAATCAATGAATTCATAATAGGATTATGAAGACATTTAGTTGAGGAGCATTCTTATTGAGATAAAATATCTAAATTAAAATTGCTTAAAACTAAATAACAATTGATTATCATATTGAATTCATAAAAGATGAATCACATAGCATTCCAAGCCCAGTTAATTGCATGAACTAACCTTTGAGAGGATTTCACCTCGTAACGAATGATGAACAACTTATGATATGTAAGTATACATAAAAGTTATGGATATAACGCCTCAAATGAAAGTAAATAAGTTTACTCGGTAAGACTTCTATATAGGATAGAAATAGTGGGAGCTAATGATACTTTAAAGGTCAAGGGTCATGAAATTATGAAAATCCAATGGATAAGATCTATGCACAAAGATTGATATAATGGGATGCATAAAGATGTATAATTCATCTATTTAATACAAACCATTAGTAGGATGCATATTGACGCACTATCCATAGAAGTCAAGTATACTAAATGATTCAACATGATTGATTGGATAATAATCTTTATTCAATGGAATAAATTCAAAGTCGTTGAAAACATTGAATAAGATAAACATATTTTGTGCAAATCATAAGATTAGTGGGAATAAGATAAATTACTCATTAAAAGTGTATAAGATACATTTGCCAGTCTAAGAAAATATAATGGGACTAAAAAGTTAAAGCCTAAAATGGGACTCAACAAAAGAATTTAGGATGACATGCTAAAGAAGTTTAACATAGAGAAAATCCTACATGTTAAAAGTGATGTAAAGTCATGATTGAGCAACTGTATTGGAATGGTTCCAAAACAAGAGGGAATTGCATGATTATATCTATAATCAGGTACAAACCTTTTGTTTAAGCTACAAAAGAAGAGAAATTTGGATCATTGGTTTAACAAACTAACAAATGATTCTGAGTTGTTAAAGTAACAACAAGAGCCATAATAATTGAACCAAGGTCTCGTTATAATCTAATTTACTAGTTCGATTATGATAATGGAGATTGTCAGACATAAAAATTAATATATTTCCAAATATTGCAATTAGAGTTGTCCTAGTAGAGATGTAGTCGCTAAATGAAAGAGTTCGATATTGGATACATTAACAATTGACTTAAGAGTAAGTGGGAGATTTTTGGTAAATGCCCTTGAGCCAATTGGATTGGTCAAGGAATATATATTATCATTTAATGCATATTTAATGTAACACCCCGTACTTTGCTATGTTGACTAATAGAACTTATCGGATAACAATTGAGGTTAATTAGAGTGTTTAAGAGTGATGAAGGATAGAGGGAATATTCTAGAGTAAAATATTCCACACGCGAAGTAATAGTAATTAAATAATAATATTTTATTAAAGATGAATTAATGATATAAAAAGTGATTCGGAAGTGAATCGGGGCATAACAAGACATTTTGGGTGCTAAGGAGATAAGTGAAAATTTTTGAAATAAAATAATATTTTATTAATAAAATATTAATATTTTATTCAATATCAAAATTTTCCATAAAAAGGAGCATATGGTCAATCTAAGTGGGAGAGAAGACGAATGAGGGAATTTTGGAGGAAAATGACGATAGTGGAATCCTTGTGTCTTTATTAAATAAAGCTAGCACGGGTAAGCATATATTTAAATATTATGGTGATATCGTGTTGGAGTGCAAACTTGATATTTTATTAGTACAAGTGTTAAGGAGGAAAAATGAAAAGAAATTGGAATTAAAAGATTGTGGGAGGATACAATTAAAAAGGGTGAAAACCTTGGAGGGCAAAATGGTAATTTTACCACTAGTTTGGTCAAAGCTTCCAAAGAAAGCTTTGACTCTTCGTTCTTATCTCCACCCACAAGATATTTTCTTCTTCACCTCCATGCTTCCACGCCATTTTCAAGCTTCCATGCCATTTTCACCTTACCACCATGCATTTGAAAAGAAAAATAGAGAGAATCGGCCAAGGAAAGAAAGAAAAGGAAAGTGAAAGGCTTGGGTAGTGAGTGATTTAAGAGCAATTGAAGGAATATCAAGTGGGTTTCAAGATTCAAGAGACATAAGGTAAGGATTTTGATTTTTAGCTTGAGAAATTTTTGGAAATGAGTTGATAATTGTGTAAGTATTTTTGTGGCAGCTATGGTGGCCATAGGTGTGAGGAAATTATGAATTTTGTTGGGTGAAATCCAAGCTAAAACCAATTGGTAAGCTTAATGCTATAATTTGAAGTCTATACTTAGTTTAATATTGTGAGAATGATTGTGTGCAATATGTAGTGTTATGGTGATGTCATAGGTATGGTTGGAAAGCAATTATATTAATTGGAAGCTTGGAAAAAAATGGATTGTGTGGATATGTGTTGTTAGGAAAGGCTTAAAAGGTTATGGATGCTGTTGTGTATGAATAAATATTGATGTTATGCTTGGTGGCAACATGTAAATGAGAATGGTAGTACATGTGGGTTTAGAAAATGTTTGATGGAAGTGAAATTATAGTTGTTGCCATATGCTAGGTTATTGTTGTGGAAATGATGGTTGAACTTGATAAATATCCTTAGAAAGCATTAATATATGTATTAGAGTCATAAATAAGTTATTGGTAATTATAATTTAAAGAATTACGTAAGCAAAGGATAAAGGCAACTTTAGTAAAAATGTGTTAAGATGCATATGAATATGCAAGGTTAAGTGAGGAAAAGTGGTGATTCTAGCATAGCATGAGTTATTAACATGATGGTAATATTTGAATAAGGAGGAAAATGGGAATGATAAACACTAAGATTATTGAATTTGGATTGTTGCTAGGAAGTATATAAGTAGAAAATTTTTCCGTGGTGGCATGTTGGGTGAAGTAACGAGTGACCGGCAAGTGGAAATAGTGAGATACGCACCCGAATCCATAGCGACGAAGCATTCTGCTATTGTAAGGTGAGTAGGGGGTGCCTATTTTCAAAATTTCCATAGCTATATAATGTTGTACGTTTCGTAAACGTTGCCGTATTTCATTAATGTAATTGTGGAAAGCATAAGCTGCTAGTTTCGATAGGCGATTTCTAAATGGATTTATAATGATTTATACACTGTAATTGTGGAAAGCACGAGCTAGTAGAACTTGTAGGAAATTGTTGATGTAAGTTGTTTTGAAAATTGTTTTCGATTAATCTATAGATGAGCTATATGCGTAAAGTGTTTTAGAAACCGGGAAACAAGCCTTTTATACTATTTTGCATTCAAAATCGGTGCCTTGTATTTGTGGGTGATATGCATAGTTTAAATGAAATAGTTAAATGATTTAAAATGCAAGTTTTGAGCACCAGTTTTAGTCTGATCTTTGAATAAGAAAATACACCATGCCTTTTTATGTGAAAAGTAATTTGAAAGGTTATTAAACCTTGTTTTCAAATGGTTTTAAGCAAAAGACTTGGAAACCTCGATTTGATTTTTTAAAAATGGTTTTGACAAATCAAGTGCATCGAGAGTAGGCTGGCTATCACTTCAGCTAAGTGTGACCCTCGTGCACAAGTGAGCTCAAGCTAGAGAACCTTTAGGTCGCCAATTGGTAGTTAGGCATGGCGGGGGCCATGACCTGTGATGTGTATACGTGGCTAGACCACAAGTGATTCGGTTGAGTGAGACTTCTAGATGTGCCCGGTAGTGACCGCTTGATTCTCCGATATTGGCCAACATCGTGAGACTGCCATGGCTATGGGAATCCGGTGGAGTCAGACTCTCGAATTATTATTATGTGGGAATGGGTCCACGTGTTGATATTATACTTTCTTACTCGAAATCCTTGTGAGTTTTTCTATGCATACTATTTTGCATGGTGGAGGGTTCAGATTTTCTCTGCAGCTCCCCTAGTTTAAATAAAACCTTTCTGTGCTTACTTGACAATCATGAGTTTATTTATGTGGCTATACACTTTGATTTCTTTACATGCCACACATTTTGGGAGCATGCATATCTTTATACCATATTTCATATTTTGATGGCAAATGATATTTTCAGTAATTCAAACTCTTTATGTTACACTTATTTTCGGCACTGTTTTGCCAAAGAAAGCATTGTATTATGATTTTATGATATTATTTTTACAAGGTACAAATATCCTTCTTATGGGTTGGTTTCTAAGATTAGCATTTTATATTCTAGTTTTATCATTCAAATGATTTGCTTATTGCTTGTTTCCCATCTACTCCCTGCTCACAGAGCTAATGATCATTGATATGAAAGAATATGGTTTAAGCACTAATATGGAATGGTGATCGTATATAGTGAGCTAATAGGTACTTCTAGTAAAGCTTGTTCAGAATTTGGCCGGTTTACCCGTAAGTCTCGAATGTCAGTAACGATCGAGGAGCAGTCGTTACACTTAATCACATAACTATATGTGATAGAGGTTTTCTTTCATGTTAGTGCAATAATAAAGAGTTATTAATTATTAATTGGATGAAGCCCATTGAACATAAAGGTCTTGTAAGAGAATTGTAAAGTTGTTACAATTATAAAATCACTATGCATCAAAGTCATATTCCTAAATTTGTTCTTGATCATTGTATTGTCAAGACAGGGCATTCACAATGCTCAAAGACCGGTACATGTTAAGCCTCCTTACTTGGGAAGTAAGCAATCGATCTCATACATTGAAGTATATGGGATGCTTGAGGATGACATGTAGGTACTTGTTAAAGAACAAACTCATTGAACATGACCCATTATAAGAACTCCATTTGGTATTTCACTCAATTGTTTATAGAATATGTTCTCATGTGATAGTCGTGCAAATAGTCCTTGGCCTTAAGACACCAGGTCATCTTGTATAGGGTATGACGTACTTTGATTTCAACCCTATGGGTCGGGAGGAGACCAAATGCCTAAATAAGTGCTTTTTTGGTATGTCATAAAGCATGTGAAAGTGAATGAGTGGTCAAGAGAGGATTCATCACCCCAAATGATATGAGGGAATGTATCTCACTTGTTATTCTCAATTCTTGATTAACTTGTGTAAAGTCTTTAGGCAAAGCATGATGAATTTAAGGAAAGTTAGTTTCATAAATTCATAAAGTTAGTCATAAATTATGACAACTAATATGGAATGTCATAAGTAGACAATGAGCCATGCTTTATTACATATCTGGGATATTTGATGAAAAGACCATAATGCACTAAGAGCGTATCACTAAAAGACTTTTGTCACTTTCTTTAATTGACTCTCTAACATTTGGGTGGTCATAATGTATTGTTAGATACTACTGATCTATAAATATAAATAAATTATCAAATTGATATTTAATTAGTATTTATTTTTATTGCCAACATGTTGGAAGCCTAATAGATCACACATAATAAGTGATATAATTGAGATTAAATAAGGATAATCTATTAAGTTGGACTTAATTGGAATAGACCAAAGTAATGTGGGAAATTAATTAAGTTCACAAGGACTTAATTGAATTAAAGTACAATTGTTGTATCTAGGGTTATAACTTAATTTGGCTATATAAATATGTTATGTTAGCCAACTAAAACTCTAAGTCTCCAACCACTTTCTAGCCATTTCATAAAAATAAGAAACGAAAAATAGCTTTCCTTGCCTAATAGAAATAAGATTCAGTAAGAATTTTTTATCTTTTTATTTTAGAAACAAAACTTGCTAACACAAGTAAAATCCTACCTTTGAGAAGGTCTTATTCGGTCACTGTGTGGATTACTATTAGAGGCTAGACACTTGGGTGGGAAGATTTGACCAATCCTAAAGATGAAGAAGTCAAGACTTCGATTGCATGATTTCAAACAGATTTCTTCTATTTTCAGGTTACTTGCTTCATCACAAAACTTTGGAATTTAATTGGGGCTCTTAATTACAATACTTAGAGCTATGTAGTAATACTTAAGGTTATAAATGTTTATAATTAATTTAAAAAGTACATGAAAAACCTAAACATTGATCCTGTGGTATTCATCTATTTCTTTGATTAAATGCATACTTTATTTTTTGATGTGTTATATTTTTAATTTCATGATTACTTTCATGTTTAAGCATGAGGTTGAATCCCAACAGGAAAGTCATAAGTAGAACCAAGTCATTCTTTATGACATATTCAGGATATTTGATGAAAGGACCATATCACACTAAGAGGCTTGTCATTGAAGGGCTTTGTCGAATTCTTTAGTTGACTCTCTAACATTTAGGTTGTCATGATGTGTTGCTAGATACCACTCATGATCTATAAATATAAATCAATTATCAAATGGATATTTGATTATGATTTATATTTATTGTCAATAAGTTAAAAGCCCAATGGGTCACACACAATAAGTAACATAATTGAGATTAAATAAGGATAATCAATTAAGTTGGACTTAATTAAAATAGACCAAAATAAAGTTGAAAAATTAATTAAGTTCACAAGGACTTAATTGAATAAAAATACAAATGTTGTATTTAGGGTTACAACTTAGTTTGGCTATATAAATATGTTATGTTAGCTAACTAAAACTCTAAACCTTCAACCACCTTTTGGAAATTTCATAAAAATAAGAAAAGAAAAATAATTTTCTTTGTTTGATAGAAATAAGATTTAGCAAGAACTTTTGGTCTTTTTGTTTTAAAAACAAAATTTGTTAGCACAAATAAAATCCTACCTTTAAGAAGGTCTTATTTGGTTACTGTGTGGATTACTGTTAGAGGCCAAACATTTAGGTAGTTGAAGATTTGACAAATCCTAAAAGTGAAGAAGCAAAGATTTTGACTGTAATTTTTCATACTGTTTTATTATCTTTTCAGTTTTCTTTCTTCATCACAAGCCTTTTGGATTTAATTGGCTCTTGGTTATGATATTTGGAGGAAGGCATGTAATACATGAAATTATGAGTTTTCATAGCTGATCTGAAAATTGCAATAAAAATGCATACATTGATGTTGTGAGATTCGCTTGTTTCTTTGATTAAATGCTTATTTTATTTTTTTTCCTAGCATTATGTTATTAATTCATGATTAATTTCCTTTTTGAGCGTGAGGTCGAATCACAACAATGGTATTAGAGCCTTTGTTTGATGTTTTTTATGTAATTTGCATGCTTGATTCTTGGAATATTAAATAAGATTGATTTGTGTGTTGATTTGGTATATATCGGTTTTAAGGGCTTTCTTTTAAATTTATTTTTCTATTTTACTTCACATCTGGACAGCATGAGTTTAATCCACTAAAACATATTTTAAAAGGTTTAAAATCATGTTTAAGTGAAGAATTAATGAATGGATTAAGAGGCTTGCAAAACCACGTTAAAACCAAATAATTTTGAGGTGTTTTGGAGACTACTATGTCGATTATTTTTACTAATACTAGATAAGTGTTGTGAACAGTTTTTTTTAATTGTTAAAAATTAGTTTTATCCAATTAAATTACTACATGTTTCATCCAGACTTCATTTAGTATGAAAAAGTTTATAAAAATCATGTTTTCGAGTTCTAGAACAACAAAATTCAATGTAGAATTTTGGATAGTTGTGATCAATATTGGTGGCTTAATTCTCCATGAATTTTGTGTTTAATTGTGAAACACACTTGTTGGGACTTTTCAGTAGCTTTTTCATGAGTTTGACTCACAATTTATGGAGTTTCAAGAGCACTTAAATGCCATCTATTTTAATTTTTGGTGATTCATAAAGAATAAGAAATTATTTCTTACTTTAAATGTAATTCCTAAAATTAAGGATAGAATTTTAATTTTGGTGATTCGTAAAGAACAAGAAATTGTTTCCTACTTTAAAAGAAATTTCTAAAATTAAGAATATCATTTTAATTTGTGAAATTCATAAGAAATAGTTTCTTACTTTAAAAGAAATTTCAAAAATTATGTGATACTATTAAACTTTTTTTCAAATTTTGGTTTGACTAGAAGTTTTCAAAATTTGTTAAGTCACCATTTGGGTAACTTGAATAAAAAAATTTCAGAAACTAATAAATGTTCTAAATGTTAGAAATTAAAATGTTGTCTTAGATACATTTTAGGAAGCTTACCTAAAATAAAGAAGTTTCCACAATTAAAAATAGTTTTCATTATGGAAAAATTGAAATGGAAAGTCTTAAAAAAGAAAATTTTATTTAAATAAATTTCCAATAAGAAATAAGAAGTAAAATTTTTACTTGAAGGGTTTTGAATATGAAAATTTCTTCAACACTAAATTGAAATAAAAGAATACCAAATAATTTGAGTCAAGCACTTCAAGTAAGTCAATTGATGCTTTTCTTAAATAACATCAAAGATCACCAAGTGATATTGAGCTTGCATTTATTTTTTATGCTTTTGATTGTCATTATAAAGCATGAGGATGATTATGGACTTAGAACAAGGATCATTATAGACTTAGACCTTAGAAGATTAAGTCATGATGGTTAAATTTATTTCTCATAGTATTTATTTTTGAAATATGCTATAAAATTCTTTTCTCACTTAAATCCCTTCGAATGTAACTTGAGGTTTCTATAGAATGTAATTAGTTACATCAAAGTGTAAAACTAGGGTTAAATAGAAAATTTTTTGTAACTTGAAGATAAAGATCCAAAGGCACTATGGAGATTGAAGGAGATTACAAGCAAAGCTTGAAGATGAGGTTTGTAAAATCCCCTAGGAATTTGACCAATTAATTAGTAAAGTCCATAATCATCCTAGTAGTTGGCATGTGATAGATTTATTTTTCAATTTATATATATATATGAAATACGATAAATGCTATGGAATTTGATTGCAAGGAATATGATTGCTAGTAAGATAACATTGCAGCGTTTGGATTACAAGCACCTTACTAGGAATGTAATGTTAATTTCTAGAATTTTCCCTATGCATTAAAATGAAGTTTAATACACTTGTATGTTTTTTTATTATAAATTTTTATATGATATCATCTCTTAAATAAATTTTTTGACAAACAACCAAGAATCAAGCTAATCCATGTTAATATTAGTTAGAAAATAACTTTTTATTTGTTAGCAATCTTGAAAATTTTTAAAATATATTGTTATTGTTATTTGTTAAAAAGATAAGCTTAAAGTAAAATTACTAAAAGGGGGTGAATTGGTTGTTAAGTTAAAATTCCTTTTTTTTTTCAAAAATCAGCTCAAATATGAAAATATGAAACAACAAAAAATAGTATAAGCTTAATGAGTAAAGAGTATAAAAGAAAAAGGGATTCAGCAAAATTTTTATAAGGGTTTTACCTTCCAATGCCTACATTCTCTCCCTTGATAGCATAAAGATTTTGGTTCCACTATTAGCTGGCCTTTCCAATAGGGTCAGGCGTAACCTTTAGAACGTGCCTCTTATAGGATCAAGCATAACCTCTACAACTTGCCTTTTGTAGGATCAGACGTAACCTCTACCAAGACACTACTTTTTCAAGTTAAAGCACAACATTTACACAAGATGAAGCCTTTTAAAGGATTAATCAAAACCCTTCTATCTTTTGCTTAGAGGTATAACCAAAACAATAGTGGATTCAAGTGAATAACCAACTAAAGATCTCTAGAAAGCTTGATAAAGAAGTTTAGGTTTAGAAAGGTGAGAGCTTTCACAAAAATATGATGACCAAGGTTTACGCTTAAGAAGGACTAACTAAACAATAAAGATGTGAACTTTAGGCTCTTTACTTGCTCAAAGATGGGAACTTTCTAGTCACAGTTTTATCTCTTGTTTTTCTACTCTTTTCTTCTTCAAGGATGATTCAAAATCTTTCAAATTCCTTCTCTCTTCTTACTTTAACGTCCTCAAGATAGATATTTATAGCATCTGAGATTTCCTACCTATTGAAGGGAGTTTTGAATCATTTCATGTACATTCTAGCCAGCTTACAAAATTTTGTCACTTTTGTAGAATTGATTCTTTGTCACGACCCGGTACTCCCTTCGAGCCCGTGACAATTGTTGCAATGTCTCAATAGACATTCATTACCCGAAATATCAACCGAAATCTCGCAAGACTCTTGCACCAATTTTACGTCTCCCTTATGAGCAACAGTTACTAAATATCATGTTTTAAGGGAATATAAACTATTTTTAAATAAAAAACAAACAAAAAGTAATTTCTGCCACACAGGGGTATTTTGGTCATTTTCTTTTTGAAAATTTTGAAACCAGGTGAAATGCAGTATACGATCAAAAAATATACATTTCTTATCTAAAAATAATTTTAGTAACCTAAATCATCCATTTAAAATGAAATTATGACTAATCAAACTAAATAAAAATTGTCACGACCCGAAACTCCCCATCGAGCCCGTGACAACCGCCGCAAGGCCTCAACAAACATTCTTCACCCCGAATGTCGATCAAAACCTCGCAAGGCTCTCGTCTCAGCTTTCGCAATTCCCCGGTGAGCAATAGTTATCAAATATCAAGATTCGAAGGATTACAAATCATTTCCAAATCAGAACATAACATATTGTTTTCTGGCTCACAAGGGCATTTTCGTCATTTTTTTTTCAAAAATCTCAAAACTTGCTAAAAATGTAGTAGGTAAGCCAAAAATATATATTTAATAATTTAAAAACAAATTAAGTATTTAAAACGTTCATTTGAAGTGAAAATTTGACCATTTGAATATAATAAAAATATTCAATAAAATAAACTATTTTCTTGTAAAATAATTTTCATAAAACTATCGGTACATAATTCTTATAG
>NC_030856.1:20723340-20744902 GCF_000208745.1 Theobroma cacao | reverse complement strand
TATACCTATTCATCATTTTATTAATTTGCTCTATACCAAATTTCTCAACCTTAATTCATTCATCTTATACTGGTCCATACCCTTCCTTTAATAGAGTTCCATTAAGAACTTAAACAATCCAAGGTTTACCTTCAAAGTCACTCATAACTTTAATCGTTCATTGCATGTCCGTTAACACTTTAGCTCACTGACCTCCTCTAGTATTATTTCAAAATCTCCCAATTACTGGGAACAATTCTTCACCTTAGTTAGTCAAATTATCAATTTCATATATACATGTATACATGTATTTTGAAATGTCAACATCTCTCGTTATGTATAGAGATCCATGTGTTCACATACCTTGGACTACATTTCCCTTTATTCATCCGCATTCAAATCCTAGTTTCAATATATCGATTCTTATAGTGCATGTCAACCTTCTTATTATGCTTGTGTACAACTTCATATCATTCACATATTTTCCAACCATATGTTTGAGTTTCCTTATACTATATATCATTGCATCACAATGTCATCACTATTGAATTATAATCTATTATGCGTGTATGCTTTATAATCCTATTGATGCCTCAAAGATTTATCTTAACTTGATCATTGCATCTCATGCAATACCAAAATTCTTAAGAGTCATCCTTTTGTCCTTAATCATCTTTCATGCCTCTATATTACCTTGTATCTTTCTTGCATTACAATATTTATTTGTCACTTAAGACTCAAACTCATTTGAATCATGTATACCTCATTTTCGAATTCCAATTTTCGTAATATATATTAGGAAAGTTTCATTATCTGACTTCATTTTCAGGGTCAACTTCTATCATCCTTTGTTCCACTCCTTCATATGAACATAACATCATTCTTCCTTAACCAATTTATAAATTGTATTTGAAATTGTAAAACTTAAAACTAGATTCTCCTCAAGTATTTTTCAATATTAATACTAATATCACTCTCAGCTTACAGCTTCCTTTTTATAATCACATAACTTAGTGCTTGCTTTAACGAGATCCAGAGAAAAACTTCTCTTGAGTATTCCTTGGGAATATCTATCTTAAACTTATGTCTTACATCATGTGATCCCTTAACTTGTGATTTAGCCGTTAGGCTTCACAACAAGTTTTAAAAATTTTACGTTTCATACTTGCTGTGTATGATTAGAATCTCTTATCAAAGGTGTTTATGTATTCCTAAAACACTTAATCTTAAAGATATATAAATACGTACTCATCCATTCAATCCCTAACTCATCTTCATAGGTTTCTAGGGTGTCACACAATTAGCTTAATGTTGTTCCTAACTCTTGTCATTTTACTGTATCAAAACAAATATTATAAATTCTCGTAATGATATTCTATATAAACTGATTTTCTATACCAGTCTCGTAATTCTTCCTTCACACTTTCATTATTTGGTATCTCATCTCAATATAGTCATTTCAAGAATCTTTCAATTTTTCTTTTAATTATATGCCTATATACAACGCAATAAAAGAAGTTTTTCAATTCATTTGGGTAAACATTCTCCAGAATATTTAAAACTCCCAAATAACAAAACACAATGACCAATAACCAAAATTCAATTTGTAAGCTCATTATCATGTCACCCCATCTTACTCATACATCATAGGCGTGAGGTATTCGGAGCATTACAGCGTTAAACAATCAATGCTGAAGTACTGTCGCTATTAGAAATTTTCTTCATCAAAACTATTTGTTTGCATTCAAAGTCACCTCATCAATCATTCTCAACCAGTGGGTTTCCTTTCTAGACATATATCATGAGTTCCATAAGTATAGGTAGCTTCTATTTTCTTGTCATACACACTAAGCCAGATTAATTCTTTCATCTCATGTCATCTTTTGACTTTTATCAACATTCATAAAATTCCACCTCAAAACATCCTTTCCATACAGTGTAATCAATTCATGATACATATGCCACTCCACACATAAGTTACTTGCTATCTACAACTTTCCTCAAATTTATTGTCATCCCTATCCAATTATCTTCTTTGTCTTATACTACAATAATTTTATTGACTTTCGGTATAATTAACTATGAAAATAGCCCACCTTCCTCCTCACTTTATTCTCGCAATCCTTACTGAATCAAAATTTTATATTCCCCACATTCCATAATTTAACTTCATTGGGTTATATTTGTCCCAACTATTGCCTCATAGTGTCATAACATCACTGAATAATCCCCTTCATGCTTAAATTATAATCATTAACGTAATCACATTATCCATTCCGAATGTCATTTATAACCTTATTGCTTCCTTCTATAACCTTCCTCAATAATTATATTACCAATTTATCCCTATCATACTAAAGATTCCCATATACCTTCAGTTACTTAAACAACCATTTTATAATACATTCTAGTCATATACTTTTAAAAGCCAAACTATTTTTACTTCTTTGTACAGATCATTATTATCTCTTTTACACAACATCTACTTAGAGTGAAGGTACTGTAAAATCCTACGAAAATATTACATGTCCTTGGGATCATCATCTTAATATGATCTTATCGAAAGATTCTACTCCGAGTCCTTCTGAAGATCCTCTTTCGGGTTTTCCTCCTCTTGAGATTTTTTTTCTTTGCTTTTCAATCCAGGCTTGTTGTTTTCTCCTAATTTTCTCAGCACTCACCGGTGCAGCATTTCTTCCACATCCAGGAGGAAAATGGCGTACAACGTTTACCCCCTTCCTAAGACGAATATCTCCCCTTGCAATTGCCTTCCTCGTATGTTTTCTATGGTACTCTTCGAATTGTTTCAAAAGGAAATCTATTTCAATTTTCAAAATATTGGAGCTACTTTCACTTTCAAAATTTTGGCTACTCTCAAAGCTTTCCTTATTATGAACCCATTTTGCTAAGTTCAAAGGAATTCTGTTATTAGGAATTCGGGATGGACCACCTTTCGAATCACCTAGATCAGGGTGCCATTTACTTCTAGCCGTAGAATCTAGAGATCCCTCGCTAGCACTATGAGAGGTATCGGGACTACCACCTCTTCTAGCAATGGTGTGTATATCACCACTGTACCTCAAAACCTATATGCAATCAAATAGTAATTGTTTTATTATTTATGCATCTCAAAAGTAGGTAGATTTCTATATGTAGATGCATACATTCTATTCAATCTAACCTAACTTAGCTTATCTTAACTGAACTAGACTTGGGGCCACGCAATGTCAGTGTGAAATTCTTAAAACAACCTTAAAATAAAAAAACTTTTAAATCCAAAGCTTTAAAACCAAAATCTTTGATCTTTAAACCATACTCTGATACCAATCTAAATTGTCACGACCCGAAACTCGCCATGAGCCCGTGATAACCGCCGCAAGGCCTCGACAAACATTCTTCACCTCGAATGTCGATCGAAACCTCGCAAGGCTCTCGTATCAGCTTTCACACTTCCCCGGTGAGCAATAGTTATCAAATATCAAGATTCGAAGGATTACAAATCATTTTCAAATCAGAACATAACATATTGTTTTCTGGCTTACAGGGGCATTTTCGCCATTTTTTTTGAAAATCTCAAAACTTGCTAAAACTGTAGTAGGTAAGCCGAAAATATATATTTAATGATTTAAAAACAAATTAAGTATTTAAAACGTTCATTTGAAGTGAAAATTGGCCTTTTGAATATAATAAAAATATTCAATAAAATAAACTATTTTCTTATAAAATAATTTTCATAAAACTATCGGTACATAATTCTTATAGCGTAAAAGTTAATTATATTCATATATACTATAAAGCAAATAACCAAAGCATAAAATTTCTTTTACAGTGACACATGGGCCCACATCTAACCGAAATGCATCGGAAGCTGGAAACCTACAGCTTTTACCGATTCGAGTCCAAATGAAGGTCCTTGTCAAAGTCAGCTAACTATGGAATTCCCTGAGCCTGAAATGTGAGGAAATGAGAGTGGTAAGATTATAAAATCCCAATGAGTAAACAGATACCATCTAAACTATCTAAAGTCGAGTAAATGGAGACAATTAAAATAAGTCATCATACAGTAATTTCATTACCTTTCAACTCATTTCAACCAAATAAAATCAATCCATATAAATCGGGTAATCAACTTGGCTTATGAATTTCTTAAAACTTTGGCTCGTGCCAAAACTCATACTCGGTGATACCTTGCATAGGGTATCCAACCGAGTCCGCCAAGGCTATTAAAATTTTTGTATACACTTAAAATATATTTTTAGTTTGAGAAAAATACAGCCGTTCCTTGGCGTTGGCTGAGTTCCCCCTCACGTAGTGGTTTGGCGTGAAGTGAACCCTTAGCTTTACCCCAGGAGATACTCTACGCGCCTCTCCATTCGAGGTAAGAATATCATGGGGTTTACCGTGCCCCTCTAAAAGGCTGGTCCACAGAAACCCCCTACTGCAGTGATTAATTAATATATAATCCACCATACAATAAAACTCAATAACATGATATGGCAAGTTTTTTGTAATTCGCAATCTTTCAATGCAACCAAACAATTTGTGTTTCAATACAATTGCAAACTAGACAATCATGCCCAATTTACCATAAGCCAATCAATTTAAACAATCGAATTGCAACAATTAACAGTTTCCTTGTACTCTATTTTTGAAAACCAGTATTCGATTTTTCAAAAAATTTATAAAATCATTTTATAAAATCACAATTTCTCTTGAAACAAAGCAATTTACCATTTAAACTCATTTTCCATAAAATCACACAATTGTATAAAATTACTCTATATAATTAAGACAATAATAAGTTCACTCACAGTTCTAGGAGTCGATGTACTCCTAATCCCAGTCTCCAAGAACAATCTTTGTACTTTTACCAGTGTACTTTGCTCACCACCTATCCACAATGTACAATACATAATTCACCACATCAATGCTTGACCATTATAAAATCAATTTAGACTCGGTATATATGCATGATATGATATACAACTTATTCGATTATCGCTTATATGCGGTGTTGACCTAATTCGACCTATTATCTCCAATTTAACTCCAAATCAATTCTTCTCACTTTCTACACTCCAATTATACTTAAATTACCTTAGTGACTATGAATGAGATTCAATTTATCAATCCCGATAGCAAATTACGAAAATACCCCTAGTGGGTAAAAATTCATATTTTTGCTCCGAAAATTCTCATTATTTTTCTAAGCTCATAATTCATCATTATTCATCATAATTCCTTAAATAAACATCAAGATCATCAGCCAATAATCCCCTAGAAAAATAATGGTAATGGAGGAAAATAAATTCTTTTCTTGTTGTTTTGTTCCTAAATATGCTAAACTAACTAAAAACACTAACATAACTTAAAATCAAATTAATCTAACAACTTTCTCTCTCCTAACCCATTTGATCAGCCATCAATTCATCATGAAAACATGTAATTTAATCATGAAAAATAAGGAGAAATGCTTGGGAATAGAAAACTCAAGCTTAATAGAAAAAATATCACCTTTTTCACTTAATTTCCTTGAAAATTCACATTTTTTCTTTGATTTTCTCACTCTAGGGTTTTGTTTTTGTTTTCTCTCTCTTCTTGCTGGTTTGGCTGGCCATTGGGTGGAAGATGGGCTGATTTTTGTGTCTTTTAAAAAGGGAAATAATAAATTAATAAATGCATGACACGTGGCATCATGTCATTGGCCCGTTTTTAAAACTTTAAAAATTTTAATCCTTTTTATCTCCACTACACAATTATTCAATGGTCAAAATGAGGATAAGAGATGACCATGTGCTGGAAAAATGTCTTGGTGGTGGAAAATTACTATTTTGCCGTTGGGATGGTAAAATTACCATTTTACCCCTATACTCTAAATTATACCGAAATTAAAATTTTTCACTTTTAAACCTCAAATCATACTCCAATAAGTCAAATGGGGCCAAAAATCTTTTCTAAAAATTTCCATTTTGTCCCCAAGTGGTAAATGACCATTTTGCCCTTGGATAGCGAAAATTCTGATTTGACTCCAAATTGATCCTCAAACTCCGAATCACCATATTAAACCATTCTGGGACTTTAAAATTCTTAATTTCATCATAAATTCTCTATTTGATCTAGTTCGAGGCTTAAATCAACTTTGTTGTACCTCTAGGTACAATACCGACTTTTGTAAGTTTTTCGGGACTCTCCTAGCATGGAAACATGTTATCCATCACATGTATGTCATGACAAATATTTTTATAAAGTCGGGCTTGTCATCTTCTCCCCCACTTGGATCAACCATATGATCCTTCTTCATGACTAACTTCGACATCCGGCTAAATATTAATATTTTAATATTATTTCATTAATAAAATATTATTTTATTCTAAACATTTTATCTTGTCTCCTTGGTACCGAAAATACCTTATTATGCCTCACTTGACTTCCGAATCACCTTTTATCTCACAAATTCTCCTCCGATAAAATTATTATTATTTTATTGTTATTTTCTCACTTGCGAAATATTTTATCCTAAACTACTCCTTTCGTCTTTTATCACTTTTAAACATTTTAATTGACCTCAATTTGCATTCGATCAACTTTATTTATTACCATATCAAAGTATGGGGTATTTCAAAAATATTAAATAAAATATTCCATTTTCTTATAAAACAATATTTATAGAATCCTGCATAAACAATTTTTGTAGTGTAAGAGCAAAATAAATTCATATATATAATAGCACACTAAACCAAGTGTATAAAAATATTCTACAATGACATGTGGGCCCCAAAATAATCGAAAATATACAAGACTGTAGACCTTCAATTTCTAAGGATGCAAATCCAAAAGCAACCTTCGACAAAATCGACTATCTACAGACTGTCCTAAGCCTGAAATGGGTAAAAAGAATGGGTGAGTTTTTCTAAACCTAGTGAGTAAGCAAAGTTCATCTACAACATCTAAAGCCGAGTAAATGGAGACAGTTAAATAATCCCATCATAATATGATTCATCACATTTAAAACTCATTTCAATTCATATAAAACCATTACATTTCATCAAAATAATCAACAAGGCTTATGATTCTTTTAAAAACTTGGCTTGTGTCAAAACTCGTACTCGGTGACACCTTGGCCCAGGCACCCAATTGAGTCCACCAAGGATGTTAAAACAACATATACCCATAAAACATGTTTTTTACTTTTAAAACATAGCCATTCCTTGGCGTTGGCTGAGTTTCATCCTCACGTGGTGGTTCGGCGTGAAGTGCACTTTAAACTTACTTTAGGAGATACCCTTCGCGCCTCTCGTACTAAGGTAAAATATAACGGGGTTTACCGTGCCCCTCTAATAGGATGGTCCACGAAAACCTGCTCACTATAGTAAGCTAATCAAATAACTCACCAAATCAATAAAAATTTCAACAGCATGACATGGCTAATATGATATTACCCAGCTTGTCAAGGTAAAACAAAACAGTTCATATAATCCACAAACCACAAATCCAACCATTCACGTCATCACATTGTCATAAGCCATCAATTCAAACCATATATATATATATAGATAACACAAGTATATTGTCACGACCTGGTACTCCCCTCGAGCCCATGATAACCGCCACGATGTCTCGATAGACATTCATTACCCGAAATGCCAATCGGAACCCCGCAAGGCTTTAGTACCATTTTTCTCATCTCCCCTGTGAGTAATCATTGCCAAACCTCGTTTTTAAAGAATTTTAAGCTTTTCCCCCTTCAAAATCGTGGAAAAATAATTTTCGCCTCACAGGGGCGTTTTCGTCATTTTTTCTCAAAATTTTCCGATCCTAACTAAAAATGTAGTAGATGAGTAGAAAACATATATTTCATGATTTAAAATAAAGTTGGGTGTCTAAACATTTATTAAAAATGATATTGCAACTATTTGAATAAAATAAAATATTCAATAAAATATTTTAATTTCTTGTAAAATAATATTTATAGAGTCATCAGTAAATAATTTTTGTAATGTAAAAGCTAAATAAATTCATACGTACTATAATATAGATAACCGGAATATGAAATTTACTTTACAGTGACTCGTGGGCCCATAAGGAACAAAAGTGCACAAAGGCAGTAAACCTACAGTTTTTGGAGTAATAAAGCCGACTATAATCCTTGATGATATTTGCTATCCATAGGCTACCTCAAGCTTGAAATGGTTGAAAATGAGGGTGGTGAGATTATAAATTCCCAGTGAGTAAACAGATACCATCTAAACCATCTAAAGTCGAGTAAATGGAGACAATTAAAATAAGTATCATACTGTAATTTCATTACCTTTAAACTCATTTCCACCAAATAAAATTAATTCATATAAATCGAGTAATAAACTTGGCTTACGAATTTCTTAAAACTTTGGCTCTTGCCAAAACTCATACTCGATGATACCTTGCGTAGGGCATCCAATCGAGTTCGCCAAGGCTGTTAAAAATTCATATTTCTTTTACTTTCTACACTCCAATTATACTTAAAATACCTCCATGACTGTGAATACGATTCAATTTATCAGTCCGAACCATAAATCGCACATGCCTATACATTAGGTAAAAATTCAGATTTTCATGCCAAAATTTCCCATTAAATTTCTAGCCTCACCAATCATTAAACACCACCAAAATATCATGAAATATCATCAATTTCAGCCTCAATATCCTCCCTAGAAAATTCAGTCAATGATGGGTAATGGGAGAAAATGAATTTTTCTTGTTGGCTTTTTATGCTACACATCACTAACTAACTAAAAACACTAGAATATCTTAGAATCTAACCAAAACATCATCAAATTCTCTCTCCTAGGTGTTCGACCAGCAAGGGTGTCCTCATGAAATCTTGAGTTCTAAGCATGGAAAATGAAAAAGAAAGCATGGGTAATGTAAATCACAAGATAAAATCAAGGATTTTTACCTTTATTAGCTTAATCCCTTGAAATCCCACACTTTTTCTTCAATTTTTCTACTTAGGGTTCTTGTTCTTCTTTTCCTCTCTTTGTTCTTGCTATGGCCGGCCATATGAAGAGAAAATGGGCTGATTTGTGTTAATTTATAAGCCAAATATTTAATGGTTATAAATTTGCCATGTGTCACCATTTCATTGGCCCATTTTTATTTCCTAACTATTAAGGTTTCTCTCTCCACCATATAAATTTCTTCAATTATCCATGATAAAATTGGATAAAATCCATGTGCTGGACAAGTGTTGGGTGTGTAAAATTACAATTTTGCCCCTGAGGTGGCAAAATGACTATTTTGCCCTTTATGCTAAAAAAATGTCAGAATTAAAATTTTTCACTTCTCAAACTCAATTTATACTCCAAATGATCAATCTTAGTCAAAAATTTCATCCAACACTTACATCTTAACCTCGGGTGACAAAATGACCATTTTGCCCCTAAGTCATGAAAATTCCAATTTGACTCCAAATTAGTCCTCGAACTCCAAATCACCATTTTAAGTCATTCTGGGAATTTAAAATTCTCCATTTCATCTTAAAATCTCTATTTGGACTAGTTCGAGGCTTAATTCAACTTAATAGTATCATTTGGTACATTATCGACTTTTAACGATTTTTCGGGGCTTTCCAAGTATGCAAGCATATTGTCAATCACATGAAGGACACGGCTTAACCGCGCTATAGATTACATTTCCTTGATACCATTTCCTTAACTATCTCCCAAAGTCTCTTATGTTCACGCAACTCAGCCTTTAATGGGATCTCTTATCGTTACGCTACCTTTACCACTTGTCAACAATCAATAATTCCCACTTCAGGATACTCTTTCCATATTACAACTGCTTCCAAATCAATTTTTCTCCTAAAGGGGCGTGCACTACAATTCTTATTCAAGCATTTCATAATACATAAAGATCAAACACTCTTTATTTGTCCATATATATATTTAACATCACAAATAATTCAAATTTGATAACCATTAGTAACCATATTCTCAAAAAGAAAACTCCAGTACTTTCATGATCGAGTACTTATTAAGTAGATCTCATATATTACCACGATATATTTAAATAAATAAACCTACTTTTGGATGTATCCTTATGGACTTAATCAATCCTTATAATTCCTAGGTCATAACCAACTTGTTTGTTATACGTCACATACAAATATATCTAACTTGTGATTCCTCAAATTTTACTCCAAACACTAGATCTCGTGGCCTCATTAGTTTATCAATCTGAAAATGAAATTAAATATTTATCTCCCCTCAAGAATATTTTAAAATCAAAGTATAATTTATCAAGATATTTCTGGTATCAACTTCCTTAAGCCCTTTTTACCTTAGAAGATTAAATCCATAATCATCCATTTTAAGTCATGGGCTTATGCCAATCAAGGTAAATTTTCACACTTTCGATTACATAAATTCGATTGCACATATTCCATTCTCATATGAGAGTTAACCACTGGTTGGCATCATCCCCAAACAACACGTATTATATAAATCAAATTTTTATAGTCAAAGTTCATATTGGAGTAATTAACCCTATGTCATATCTCATCACCAAACCCTTACTTGTACATGAGTACTTGAATTTTCGAATCATCATTTCTTTTCTAAGTAGATCTTTACAGTCCCTATAGCGTATTTCTATTCCCTTACACCTAATAGTGCCATTTAATCAAACTGTATCACCCTCATTTTCTAAACATTCAAAACACAATTCAACCTTTGCCTACCATTATCAAGTACTTTGCCTTGATAATTACTTAAAAATAAATTGAAACTTGTGGGGAAGTACATTTCACAATTTATGTTTTGCGTCTACAATTATGTCGAAACCAGAACCTCATCGGGTCCATAAAACAGTAGGATAATCATTGCCTCAAACCAGTATTTCCAAGTATACTTATGCTTGTATCCCATCCTCATACTTATGTGACATGTCAGTCATGAGTCTAACTTGACTGTATAGCCATTTGCTCCTTAAGCTTTAATGTTTTCTCATTGTGAAAAGTCTTTCAAATTTATCACATCAGAGTACTCATAAGGTGGATACATATCCATATTTTATAGTTCAAGGTCTAATGCAGCGAACATTGTCTCATCATTAAAGTTTTACCCTTATCTATCGATCATAGCTCCCTTGCACACTTACCTATACATTCTTGGGTTACTTACAAGCCACTCATGGCCATCAAACTTTTGACCTCTTATAGTAAGTCAAACTAATATATTCTCTTATGCTATTCCATACGCTTCCTTTAATAAAGTTTCACTCTTTCATACGAATATAACATCATTCTTCCTTAACCCATTTATAAATTGTACTTGAAATTGCAAGACTTAAAACTAGATTCTCCTCAAGTATTTTTCAATATTAATACTAATATCACTCTCAGCTTATAACTTCCTTTTTATAATCACATAACTTAGTGCTTGCTTTTACAAGATCCACGGCAGAACTTCTCTTGAGTATTTCCTTAGGGATATCTATCTTAAACATATGTCTCACAACATGTGATCACTTAACCCGTAACTTAGTCATTTATGTGGCATCCTCTTCGAGGCCCACTCCGAGGTATTGTTATGTCTGGGTCCCCATCACTTGACTTACTTGCTTCTGTCACGCCTAAGGGTGACACGACAAGGCCTGTAGGACCTTCTCGCCAAGTTTCGAACCCTAAACTTTTTGCTCCCCCCCGGAGGGAACGCCTTTAACCATTTCAATTTTAACTCATTCATATCGATACCTTCCAAAACCTTAAAACTCCAATTAACAAAACTTAAAATCAAGTTCAATGACTTTAGGTCAACTCGTGAATTCAACTTCACATCTGTCTCATTTTATTCATGCGTCCTAGACATGAAGTGTTCTTAGCACCGCGGCACAGTGGCTGTTGGAGTTTACTTGATCAATGTTATTCATCTATATTTAAGGTTGCTACACTAATCATTCTCAACCGTTTGGTTTCCCTTCAAGCTTACATCACAATTTCCATAACCATTTATATCCTCTTGTGCTTATCACACATAATAGGTAAAATAGACATTTTCAAATCCATCTCACCCTATAACACTTGTAATTCGTTATTCAGACTTCATCACTTAACATTGATATTCCTCATCGATATTTCATACCTTCATCTTGCTTTACACTTATATTCACAATCCTCATAGAATTAAAAATCCATTATAAGCATCACTTATATCCTTTCAAAATTGTAGTTGTAACTGAAATTTCAAATTTCACCTTTTCCATATTAACATTGATATGCCTTTATCATAGCATTTAGTGCAAATTTGATGAAGGAATTGTCTCCAAATAACTCTTAAATACATAATTATCAAATTGTACATCACTATATGTTAAGATCTTGACTTTATTCATCAATAACCAATCATATTTATTAAGTGAATAATTTACTTAGTTATTACACCTTGCCTTTGCGATCATAAGATCAAAGTTGTCCTAAACTTAGGATGCAGAAGTTCTCTCTCTTAGAGTATATCCAAACATCAACATTCTCTAAATTCCTTACTCTGGGGAGATCACCTCCAAGACTGATCATTCATATCATAGGCCACACTTTGAACCGAATAAACTTTTAAATTGATCTTTCAAGTAGTTTGTATATCAGTCTCAATTATAGAACTTCATATGGCACTTAGACTAGATTCGACATTTCCAAGTCATTTAACCTCAAGCTGCCAATTCCACATCTAGTCCTTTATTCTCTTGGCTCCCCTTTACTATGCATAGCAAGGTTCAAGCTCATCCTTAGAGCAGATTTGTTTATTAACTTTTTACTTCATGACCACATATCAATTATAGTAATCATTGATACTCACTCTCGAATTAATTCACTATATCCATGAACTATAATAGGTCCAATCAATTCTTGAAATCTCACAATCGCTTAATTAAAATCAACACCAGTTCCCTCTAAACTGCTGCACCTACTCAACACATATTCACATTTAAAATATTTCAAAATCCCAACACCACTTTTATATGGGCATAATAAGCTCAATTAACATAGTGTTCTTATCTTCATGCACATAAGTATGGGTTTACTCTTACTTCAATGCTTAATTTATATACTCCAAGTGAATTACAACCATAACTATTCATTCTAATCAAAGTGCGCCCCTTATTACCATTATCACACGTGTTCCTTTATATTAATTCCAATACAATCCATAGTCCCCAAATCTTTTTCTAATTGACAAACATGAGTTCAATTATAACTGCACCAAATGAATAAATTATCACGACCTATTAGTCCAACTCCAGATTTCTCCATCCTTAATCGGAGGGATATATCATTTCATTAATCTTTCATTAGGAGCATTCGTTGGAAGATTTCTCCAACACTCGCACGTGTCACAAGTGGCATCTTAAACCCGGACAACGACCCTACTTATGACCTTTACATGACATTAACAAGGAACTGGATTATTGGGAACAAGAGTTCATATAGCTCCCTGTCTATGACTTATACTCCCACAAGATCTATAAGAAGAAACAAAACGAGTCTTAACAACTCCAAATTCTGTATGCAGATGCACGTATTCTATTCTATCAAACCTAACTTAACTTGGGCCACACTGACACTATAAACTTTAAAACAACTTTAAAACCAAAAGCTCTGATACCAATCTAATTGTCATGACCCAGTACTCCCTTCGAGCCCGTGATAACCGCCGCGACGTCCCAGTAGACATTCGTTATCCGAAATGCCAATCGGAACCCCGTAAGGCTTTAGTACCATTTTCTCGACTCCCCTGTGAGTAATCATCGCCAAACCTCGTTTTTAAAGAATTTTAAGCTTTTTCCCCTTCAAAACCATGGAAAAATAATTTTCGCCTCACAAGGGCGTTTTCATCATTTTTTCTCAAAATTTTCCGATCCCAACTAAAAATGTAGTAGATGAGTATAAAACACATATTTCATGATTTAAAATAAAGTTGGGTGTCTAAACATTTATTAAAAATGATATTGCAACTATTTGAATAAAATAAAATATTCAATAAAATATTCTAATTTCTTGTAAAATAATATTTATAGAGTCATCAATAAATAATTTTTGTAATGTAAAAGCTAAATAAATTCATACGTACTATAATATAGATAACCAGAATATAAAATTTACTTTACAGTGACTCGTGGGCCCACAAGGAACAAAAGTGCACAAAGGCAGTAAACCTACAGTTTTTGGAGTAATAAAGCCGACTATAATCCTTAACGATAGCTGCTATCCACAAGCTACCTTAGCCCTGAAATGGTTGAAAAGGAGGGTGGTGAATTATAAAATCCCAGTGAGTAAACAGATACCATCTAAACTATCTAAAGTTGAGTAAATGGAGACAATTAAAGTAAGTCATCATACTATAATTTCATTACCTTTCAACTCATTTCAACCAAATAAAATCAATTCATATAAATCGAGTAATAAACTTGGCTAATGAATTTCTTAAAACTTTGGCTCATGCCAAAACTCATACTTGATGATACCTTGTGTAGGGCATCCAACCTAGTCTGCCAAGGCTGTTAAAAATTCATATTTCGCATAAAACACATTTTTCGTTGGACATCACAATCGTTCCTTGGCGTTGGCTGAGTTCTCTCTCACGTGGTGGTTTAGCGTGAAGTGAACCCTAAACTGTACCTCGAGAGATCCCCTATGTGCCTCTCCGATCGAGGTAAGAAATAATGGAGTTTACCGTGCCCCTCTAAAAGGCTGGTCCACAAAAACCCCATACTGCAGTGATTAATTAATATATAATCCACTAATTCAATAAAATTTACAATAGCATGACATGGCAATTATTTTAATTCACAGCCTTTCAAGGCAAACAACAGTTTATACATTTCAATACAAATACCAATTCAGTCATTCATGCAAATATTGTCATAAGCCATTCGATTCAAATAATAAATTTACAACATAACAAGTGGTCTCCAACTACTCTATTTTTCAAAATTATTATTCAATTTCAAGAAAATTTATAAAATCGTTTCCTGTAAACACATTTTGTTTGTAAAACACAAAGATTTACCATTTAAACTCATTTTCATAAAATTTCACCAAAACTGAATAAAAACATACTTTAGATAATTAAAATGATAGTAAGGTTACTCACTGTACTAGGAGTTCGATATACTCCTATTTCTGGTCTTCGGGCACAATCTCTTTACCCTTGTTAGAGGGCTCACCACCTATACGTCATACATGACACGAATTTCAATAAATTGTGTCAATTTATCATAAACTATTTTAGGCTCTATAAATCTATATGAATGCACGAAATGTGATGCAAAATGTTCGAATAGTCGTTTAAATACGGTACTCGACCTAATTCGTACTATTCTCGGTGTAATTGGCTAAAACCTCTAATTTAACTCTAAATCGATTTCTTTCACTTTCTACACTCCAATTATACTTAAAATACCTCCATGACTGTGAATACGATTCAATTTATCAGTCTAAATCATAAATCGCACATGCCTATCCATTAGGTAAAAATTTAGATTTTCATGCCAAAATTTCCCATTAAATTTCTAGCCTCACCAATCATTAAACACCACCAAAATATCATGAAATATCATCAATTTCAGCCTCAATATCCTCCCTAGAAAATTCAGTCAATGATGGGTAATGGGAGAAAATGAATTTTTCTTGTTGGCTTTTTATGCTACACATCACTAACTAACTAAAAACACTAGAATATCTTAGAATCTAACCAAAACATCATCAAATTCTCTCTCCTAGGTGTTCGACCAGCAAGGGTGTCCTCATGAAATCTTGAGTTCTAAGCATGGAAAATGAAAAAGAAAGCATGGGTAATGTAAATCACAAGATAAAATCAAGGATTTTTACCTTTATTAGCTTAATCCCTTGAAATCCCACACTTTTTCTTCAATTTTTCTACTTAGGGTTCTTGTTCTTCTTTTCCTCTCTTTGTTCTTGCTATGGCCGGCCATATGAAGAGAAAATGGGCTGATTTGTGTTAATTTATAAGCCAAATATTTAATGGTTATAAATTTGCCATGTGTCACCATTTCATTGGCCCATTTTTATTTCTTAACTATTAAGGTTTCTCTCTCCACCATATAAATTCCTTCAATTATCCATGATAAAATTGGGTAAAATCCATGTGCTGGACAAGTGTTGGGTGTGTAAAATTACAATTTTGCCCCTGAGGTGGCAAAATGACTATTTTGCCCTTATTGCTCCAAAAATGCTAGAATTAAAATTGTTCACTTCTCAAACTCAATTTATACTCCAAATGATCAATCTTGGTCAAAAATTTCATCCAACACTCACGTCTTAACCCCGGGTGACAAAATGACCATTTTTTCCCTAGGTCATGAAAATTCTAATTTGACTCCAAATCAGTCCTCGAACTCCGAATCACTATTTTAAGTCATTCTGGAAATTTAAAATTCTCCATTTCATCTTAAAATCTCTATTTGGACTAATTCGAGGCTTAATTCAACTTAATAGTACCATTTGGTACATTACTGACTTTTAACAATTTTTCGGGCCTTTCCAAGTATGCAACAATATTGTCAATCACATAAAGGACATGGCAAGTACTTTATAAGGTCAGGCTTGACATATATAGTCTCCACTTACTCAATTTCCAAAATCATCATTGAATTGCAAAACAATTTATAAATCTCATTCATTTAACCATCACTTAACTTATAAAGCATAAAAATCTACGGTTTAAGTTCATTATTCTTTAAAATCATAGAAACGAATATAAACTACTTTAGATAGTTAAGGTGAACATTTGATTACTCACAATAGCGGGAGTTTGGAGTACCTCTATTCTTGGTCCTTGGGTTCGATATATTTACCCTTATCAAAGGGCTCATCACCTATGCATAATACACGACACGTAATTTAATATATTTATACCAAACTGTTATAAAACTATTTCAGGCTCTATATGAATGCATGAAATTGAATGAGAATTATTCGAATAATCACTTAAAGACGGTGTTCTACGTGGGTTCAATTATGATCGAACTGAATTTGTATTCGACCTAACTCAAACTATACACTATTGAATTAACCAAAACATCCGATTCAACTTCAAATATATTCATTACACTTCCAATATTCCAAATACACCAAAGTACCTCAATGAGCTTGATTGTGACTTAATTCATCGTAACCGAAATTCATTTCGATTCCGAACTAACATGCTAATTAGTGTTAACACAGTCCAATAAATCCATCTATATCATTAAGAATCAAATCCAAGTCCATTTACTATGATTTTCTCATTATTGTTCAAGTTGGTTACTAAAGGAACTATACTTTTCGATAGCCGTTTTCGATATCCGATACCATAAATCAATAATTACAAGCTAAATAACGTGAAATACAACAAAATCCATCATCAACATGTCATTTATAAAATTCGGCCCAAGAGGGTTGTTGAAGGGCATGTGATTTTCTTGCTTGTTTTTCATGCCAAACATCATTAAACAACTAAAAACACTAAGATATCATGAAATCTAGCAAAATCCATCATCAAAACCTCTCTCCCTATGTTCGGCCAACAAGTATTCCCTCATGGAAACTTGTGTTTCATCCATAGAAAATGAAAAAGAAAGCATGGGAAAGGTAGATCTTAAGCTAAAATTGAAAAATCTTACCTTTGATTATTTTGTTCTTTGAAATTCAACAAATTTCTCTTGAATTTTCCTCTCTAGGGTTTGTTTCTATTCTTTTCTCTTTGTTCTTTGCTTTGGCCAGCCATGAAGAGTGAAATGGGAGAGTTTATGTTGAGTTTATAAAGGAAATTATAAAAATATTAAAACTTGAAATGTGTCACCATGTGATTGGTCCATGGTTAAAACTTAACAATTAAGCATTTTCTCACCACCACATGTAATCTCTTAATTATCCAAAGTATAAAATAATAATAAGTGAAATTTATGGGCTTGACAAGTGTTATGGTGGTGTAAAATTCCAAAAATTCCAATTATGTCCTTGTGGACACGTAAAATGACTGTTTTGCTCTTATGTACAAAAAAAATGTCATAATTAAAATTTTTCATTTCTCAAATTCAAATCATGCTCCAATTAATCAAACTTGGTCAAAAATTTCATCCAACATTCCCATTTTGTCCTTAGGTGGCAAAATTACCATTTTGCCCTTACGTTATAAAATTCCTAATTGGACTCCAAATCAATCCTCGAACTCCAAATCACCATATTAAGACATTCTAAGGTTCAATAACTCTCAAATACATCCTAAAATCTCTATTCAAACTAGTTCGAAGTTTTAATCAACTTAATTATACCACTAAGTACGATACTGACTTTTAACAATTTTTCGAGACATCCAAGTATGCAAACATACTATCAAGTACATGAATGACATGGCAAGTATATTATAGAGTAGGGCTTGACATTCTTTGTTGTTGAGTTGTTGATTCTTTGCAAAGTTTGTAGCTTGCTATCTTTGAAGAATTGATTCTTCTATTTTGAGGTGTAGGTTCTTCTACAACTGGACTTAAAGATGACACCTTTGCAATTTTGGAGAATTAGTTCTTTTGCTTTAGGGTGTTAATTCTTCATTATTGTCTGGTGCCAAAATTTGAATTTAAGCTTAATTTTTCTACTCCATTTTTTTCCAGTTGTGCCATGTCTTTCTCGGTTACCAAGTTTTTGGGTTGTACTTTTGGTGCTTCAAGAACTAACTTTTCTCCATATAGAATCGATTCTTTCTTCTTTGCTTTTCTCCTTTTATTTTCTATCTTTCCAAATTCGATTCTTTGTCTCTGAGGTGTTTTCACAAATTCTGAAGCTTCTATCTTCCAAGAATCAACTTTTTCTTTTCTTAGAATCAATCTTCACAGTTAGTCTTTGCTTGAAAACTGACTTCTTCTTCTCCAAAATTGATTCTGCCTATAATCAAAGAAATAGATTTATGTTTCTTTTCATTTAAGAATCAAGTCATTTCATTTGAAAACTTGATTCTTAGGCTGGCACATTTAATTTTTAAAATAAAAGACCTTTGAGAAAATTAAGAGATATTTCTTTAAGTTCAAAAGCATGATCATCCATATTGAAAACATATTCAAGCAATCAAAGCATTTCAAAATATTTTTCCTTTAAGTTCAGCTTTAACAATCCTTTGAGGATTTTCTTCATACTCAAAAGTATCTTTCATTAACTTTTGAAGCTCATTGAGTTCAATCAAGTTTGTCATGTCAAAACAAGAATAAAGCTAACAACTTTTCCCTTTTTGATATGACAAAATTAATAGTTAAAGTTGTTCATTGAAGAAAACCTCCCCTTGAAAATATGCTCAAGATTTCAAAATATTTTTCTCAAGTAAAACTCCTCCTAAATTTATGTTTCTTCAAACATATTTACATTTAAGTTTGAAAGCACTTTTGAAAAATCATTTTGAAAAATCTAGTCAACATAATTGAAAATTTAAGCGCAATTTTATTCACTATATTTCTCCCCCTTTTTGTTATATCAAAAAAGGAAAAAAGGTAGAATGAATGATTAATGAAAAGAGACACTCATAGAAAAATAAAGCATTGGTAGTACAAGTTAAATATAATTATCCATCAACATTTAAGGATAAGATCATAGAAACATTCATAACAGGTAAGTTCAATCAATCATCAATCAACATTTAAGGATAAAGCATAGAAACTTATCACGACCCGGAACCTCCCTCGGGCCCATGACAACCGTCGCGACGTCCCGATTGACACTCATTATCCAGAATGCCAATTGAAATCCCGCAAGGCTACTAAATCAGTTTCTTGCCTTTCCTGTGAGCAATCGTTATTAAATATCGAGTTTTAAGAAAATATAAAGTATTTTAGATCGAAAACAATCAAAATAAAATTTTCGCCACATAGGGGTATTTTGGTCATTTTTACCAAAAAATTTCGAAACCTGATAAAGATACAATGTATGATAGAAAAATATCCACTGCTAATTAAAGATAAATTTTTATAATCTAAATCATTCATTTAGAGTGAAAAGTTGGCTAATTAAACTAAATAAAAATATTTGATAATATATTTCATTTTCTTATAAAACAATTTTTATAGAACTATACATAAATAATTGTTTGTAGCGTGAGAATAAAATAAATTCATACATACAATAATTTACAAAGTTATAATGCACAATAATAATTACAATGACAAGTGGCCCATATATACACCCAGTATTGATGATAGTAACCTACTGTCTGTAGGATAGAGGGGTCAACTGGAATTCTCAGCCCGTAAGGCCATCTGCACGACTTCCTTATGTGGCTCCCTACCAGTCATTGTCATCCATTCCCTAATCTCACTACGGAGCCCTTCCTCGAAATAATTGGCCTGATCCTGCTCAGATTTCACCAAATTCGGCACGTATAACATCAACTCATTAAAATGAGTCTCATACTCCTCTACAGATAGATTTCCTTGTTTCAAGCTAAAAAATTCTCTTTTCTTTTCTTTCTGATGAAAGTAAGTATAATACTGACCATCAAATTCTCTGAGGAAGTCAAACCATGTCTAAGGAGTAGTGGAACGAGACTTCACCGAATTCCACCAAGTACGAGCCCTCTTCTCTAGTAATCTAGTAGCCACCATTAGCTTCATATCGTCATCTAATCTCATATCAGAAAGAGTCTCCGAAACTTGATTAACCCAATCCTTACCTGCGATCGCATCCAACTCACCAGTAAACAAGACGCAACCCAACTGTCTACCTTCCTTCAATTTCTTAGAAATGAAGACGTCCAGTGTCTGGGGTGGAATAGGAGGTGGTGGTACTAGGGCTATTACAGGGAAATCAACGGGTGGAATTGGACCAGCCTGAGCCTAGCTCGTAAGAGTAGGGAGAAAAGCTGCTAATGCTTGAGTTGTCTCGGGTGACATGGTAGGTATGCCAGGAGTAGCAACAGGTGGTGGAGGAGGTACAGGAATGTCAGTAGACTCAACAGTAGGAACTGCTCTAAAAGAAGATGCAGCCGACTCCTCTTCTATGGAATCCAACTGACTCTGTTTGGGGCGACCTCTTCCGCTACCGGTAGATCTAGTGATAGGTGGTAGCTCAAGTCGAGGAGGCATAATGGTCTACAAAAAGGACGAATTTGGTTTAGACTACTAAAGACTCTATACGCAATTACATGCAACTAACTAATCTTAACTGGGCCACGCTGACATTGTAAATTATTTTAAAATAACTTTAAATCCAAGAATTTTAAAAATCAAAAACTTCTTTCAAAACTATAAGTTTTTAAACCAAAAGCTCTGATACCAACTGAATTGTCACGACCCAGAACCTCCCTCGGGCCCATGACAACCGCCGCAATGTCTCGATTGACCTCATTATCCAAAATGCCAATCGAAACCCCGCAAGGCTAGCGAATTAGTTTCTTGCCTTTCCTGTGAGCAATCGTTGTTAAATATCGAGTTTTAAGAAAATATAAACTATTTTAGATCGAAAACAATCAAAATAAAATTTTCGCCACATAGGGGTATTTTGGTCATTTTTACCAGAAAATTTCAAAACCTGATAAAGGTACAACGTATGGTAGAAAAATATCCACTG
>NC_030856.1:20701989-20722651 GCF_000208745.1 Theobroma cacao | reverse complement strand
TTGGCGTTGGCCGAGTTACACATTCACGTGGGGGTTCGATGTGAAGTGAACTTTAACACTATCCCGGGAGTTACCCTCATCGCCTCTACAACTAGAGTAACTATGAAACCGGGTTTATCGTGCCCCTCTAATAGGCAGTCCACGAAAATCCGTCACTGTAGTGACTAACCCACCAATTTTAATAAAATTTCGACAGTATAACGTGGCTTTTATTTATTTACCCAGCCTGCATAGTACATTTATTCCCAAGGCAATTATAAAATATAGCCACATATACTCATATATCATAAGCCATTCATAGTAAAATATATATATTTCAAAATAATTGACAGCCTCCAATTACTCAATTTCATAATCAACACAATATATTTTTATTTGTCACATTTATTTCTAAAACATTAAAAATCCCATTTTAATCTCATTTTCATTTCATAAAATCCATGAAGAGCATTTAAAAATAAACTCTAGATAATTTACAATAATAATAGGTTTACTCACCGTTTGTACAGATGAAATGCTTCCTAGGTGCCCGATCACTGTTGGTCGGGTACGACTTTCTTGCCTTTACCGAAACGCTCTCCTCCTAGACACATTGCAAAATTTACCCAATTCACCACATTGATGCTAAATCACTATATAATTGACTTAAATCCTATACTAATGCATGGTATGAAATGCAATAGCCTAAAACAGCTTAAATGCAGTATTAACCTATTTTTGGCACTTTACCCGATAAATTGCTAACGTGCTCCATTTTAGCTCTAAATTATCCCATTCTCTCTCCAACATTTCTAACCATTAAATATAAGCCAATAACCTTCAAAAATCACCAAAATTATTTCCCTTTCCTCCTTGGAAAATTCGGCCAAAAATGGGACCTTAACTCGGTAAATTTTCTACTTTGTTTTTCTATCACATTTAACCATTTTTCATCATTTTCTCTTCATTTCTCTTAGAATAAAAATCAGATCATCATCATTGTACCTCATTGTAGATTCCGCCAAGGGTGGGTACTATGAAAATTTAATGCTTTCTTGCCCAATTTAATTTCTAAACAGATTTAACTAACTAAAACTATCAATTTAACTAAAAATCAAAACCTAAAAATTTCAATTTCTCCCCCCTTGAAATTCGGCCAGCCCTTGATGTCACTTTTAGATCTCTCTCCTCAAGCATGCGAAATGGAAATAAAGGCATAGGAAAGGTAGAAATCAAGCTAAAGTCCAAAAATCTTACCGTTAGACGCGTAAACGGGCGAAAAACGTGAATTCTCCGTTGAATTTTCTTATTTCTCTTTGGTAGAAATCAATTTCTACCATTTTGCCCCTATGTTCCGAAAATTACCGGAATTGAAAATTTTCACTTCCTATCATTAAATTATACTCCAAAAAGTTAATCTTGGTCAAAAATTTAACTCCATGATCAAATTATTATCTTAGGTGGCAAAATGACGATTTTGCCCTTAAACATCGAAATTTTCCATTTTACCCCAAATGCACCCTCGAACTCCAAACAATCATTTTTAGTCATTCCTGGACTGCATAATATTAAATTTCATCCTACGATTCCTATTTGAACTAGTTCGAGGTTAAATCAACTCAAGTGTACCATTAGGTACAATACCGGGTTTCGTCTATTCTGAAGTGCTTTCCTAGCGTAATAACATGCTACTCAGTGCATGTATGTCATGACATGTGTTTATAGGGTCGGGTTTTACAAAAGTTGTCAAACATGTCAATCAATAGATATCAAACAATATGTGAATGAATGTATGCGAAAGTTATCCAATAAAATTAAAAATTTAGATGTTTTGAGAGTTACAATAATTTGTTCCACAAAATGATATATGTCTTTTAATGGATTGTTAAGGATCAACTATCTAAGCAAACTTCTTCTTAAGTTGATTGATCTTCTTTTTATGTTTTTCTCTTTCATGCTATAGCTTTTTCATCTAACAATCAAAGTAGTTGTCCATTTCAGCAATCAAGTAGTTCATGCTATTTTGGGAAGGAAGATCTTGCATTACATTGGCTTGTTTCAAAACAAATGCAGCAACGTAATTTAATTGGGCATATTGCGGGGAATGTAAGTGCACATCCCTAATACCAAATGCCACCAAGAGTTTTCTCTATTAAATCAAGAAATTCATAATAATAAATTTAGCACTAATGTTATATTATTACTAACTAGTGTTGCTATTGTCCGTGTGCACACCACAGGTTGTTTCTAGTTTATGTTTTAACTATATGAACTAAAACGCAAGACATGGTTGGCTAAGACTTTGCTCAGCTAGTTTTTGACAGAAGGAATCTTTGAGCGTTTTTTTTTTTTTCACTTTTCAACACTTAAGGCATTGCTAGATCTAACAATTTTAAACATGATAAGATAACACAACACAAAAAGGCACGGAGTTAAACATGTTTAAACATATTTAATTAATCGTGTTATCGTGTAAACACATTTAATATTAATGATGGATTTTATTAGTATGATAATGAATTTTATGTATGTTATTTATGTTAAATTTTGTTATATTTGATGTTATTATTATTTTGTTATAATTATTTTTGTAATTATTGATTTTAAATTTGAATAATAAAATTATATTCAATTGAAAATATTTTAGGTTAATTGTGTTAAATGTGTTAAGCATCTTAATCGTGCAAGGAAAAAAATTATGTTGATCATTTAATCTTGTTTATTAATCATGTCATATCATATAAAAAATCTTGATAAGTTTAATAAACGTGTTAGTATGTCATGTTGTATTATAAAGTTATTAAACGTATCCATGTACATGTTTTAGATGCTAACATGAATAATTATTCATGTCATGTTTAGGTTTAGTTTTATTATGTTTCATATCTTAATCGTCGTGTTAATACAATTAAGACACAAAAACACAAATTGCTAGGTCTAAATATTGTTAATATTTTCTTATATATTACTTTAATATCTTGGACAACTAAGAAAATAGGAAAAAGAAGGGAAGAGACAAGAAAAGGGAGGAATAGGGACATTGAGGGATTAGAGAGAGAAAAAAAGAGGAAAATGAAATTACAAAAATGTACAGTAAATAAGTTAAATTAAAACATAAAAATTGGGTAAAAGGCAAAACGAGAATAGAAAAGTGAACAGCAACATGATTTTTTTTGTTTGGTTATCTTCAGCTTTTCCTCCATTTTTTTCTTTTTTAATTATTTATGGTTTGAAATAAATTAAAAAAAAAATCATGCCAAAGATTGATTTGGTCAATCAAAAGTGCGCTTCTTTTGGTGTACCTATTTATTTAAAAACTATTATCCATGCACATGCACATGAAATATAGAAAAAAGAGAAATATTTATCTATTTTAAAATAAAAAATGGGACGGCCCTTCTGTGTCACTTAATTTGTGTGTGTTGTTCAAGCAAATCTGATGTTACAAAGAAGAGAGAAAAAAATGAAGAAGACTTAAATTCAACCATATCCAAGACAACCTCATTAAACTTCAAATTTCCGTAAAATAGATTTCATGTGGTGTTAGGAAGCAAAATAGTCAAATTAGTCAGCCTAGTTAAATATTTTATCTGGGTTTTAAAATATTGATTTTGGTTGAAGTGTAGACTTGGTTATCCACTGTAATACTTCATCATCATTGCTCTTTGTTGAGCACAAGAGGGTTGAAAATCTGTTATCTCATACACACTCCAATGCCGTCGCGGAAACTTAACAAACTAATTCATGACTCTATCCCTTTGTTAGGTAGTGCATACTAAATTAATTTCAGGCTTCTTAATTAATCTCAACTCATACGTCACTTCCTAGCTATGCTCATCAAGAAATTGAAATAGCTACAAAGACTGAGAATTGAAAGAAAATTATTGACTAGTATAATATTTGATTTGATGCATTCAGCTCTTCACTTTGGATTTTGCTTGGAGACACAGCTAATTATTTGGTACAAGAAAAACATTTGAGGCAGTAAAGTCCAAGAATTGATTATTGCCAAAATTGGAACAATGTTTGATGAGTTACTAGAAGGATGCTTTTCCAATTAGTTACTTTAGCTAAGCAATATCATTTAGTCACCATGGACTAAAATAAAATATATGATTCTTGGACTATTTTTGGGTGAAAGCGTCACTATTACGCGTAAACTGAATGCATAGCGTATTTACCTAATGCCGTGTTAAGGTGGCCTCTTCACTAAATTATTGTTCACTTTTTTATTTTTCCATGGTAAAATCTTTTTGAGATTAGACATAAAATTTATGATTTTTCAGATGACAAAATCTGCGATTTTACATCGATTATGCTATACTTGGTTTGTAGTGTTTTGGCTTTGATTTACACCAGTTTCCGAAAAAACAGAAAGTAAATAATTATAATATCAACCAAACCAATCTAAATTTGTCAACAGCATTTGAGGTTGTCCATATAAATACTAATTAATTGCTAATGACAAATTGACCACACTTTGTTTGTCATTGATGTTGCGAGCTGGTACTGATAACAATTAAATTTTGTGTCACTGGGTATTAGCCTAGAGATTATTAGTGACAATATGTGATGAACTGTAAATTTATTATCTTTTAGAGTTTAAATTTGATGCACTGTTATTGTATAGATTCTATGTACTATGAATGAATCAGATTTTGTTATCTCATTAATAATAATGACATTGTGTGATTAAGTGATAATTTATAAGTACTATAGATTAACAATGTATCAAACATGAACTCTTATTTTTACTAACAAATTTACTTAATTTTAATAAAAAGGATGCTTTGTGGGTGAGGAGGATTTAACAATGCAAACTTTCGCTCTCTTTTTTCTTTTTATTTTGGCGGAAAATAGCAGAATATTTCATTTAAATTTTAATTAAAATTCAACGCAAATGAAAGTAATTATGATGCGTGAAGAAACAATTTAAACAAGAAACCCGATGGGTTGAATGATTGGCTGGTCAATTCATTAATGTGGACAAAAGAATTAATTAACGGAGCAAAAAAGGACTTTGTCTGAACCATGTTAATAGTATTTCTTCCTTTCTTCATATTATTTTAATGGAGGATAGCAAGTGGCCCACTCTATCAGTTACCCCTAAAAAGGACTATCAACAACACCGAAGAGGGCCGAAAACAACACATTTAACTCATGATTGAAGAATTGGTACAAATGAAACTGTACCCGTTGAAGAATAATTGGTACTCACATCATGTCATTAGTTGAATACAGAGACACAAAGACAACTCAGTGGTTTCGGTTACACTTGCCTCCATCCTCTGCTTTTAATTTTCTTCATGAGTTGAAGGCGAAATTTGTAAAACCCCAATCTCTTTTTTTTTTAATTGAAAAAAGAAAATTTTGAATATATTTTTAATATAAATAAATTATATATCAATTAATGAATCAAATACTCAGATCTAATTTCACTTTATCCATTACCACCCATTGCCTCATCTTTCTCAAGCTTCAAATGTCTCAAATACTCTTTAAAATATCATATAATTTCATACACAAGTATCACTTAGAGAAACTTTCTGTAAGATAAAATTAATATACTTTAGATACCCAATATCCAATTCTTTTAAATATATTATTTTCTCAATATGTTAGCTTACATTTTTCTATTATATTGAAAGGGTTGTTACGAGAGTAATAAATCATTTAAGTTTAAAAGAGAAAATCGGGAAAAACATCGGCTTGATAAAGCTATGAATTTAGTTGAAAAACAATTTAGCAACAAGCAATTAAACTCTTATTCAAGCACACATTAAATGAGGACCCCTACTTAACTGCCACACTTCCCGTTGGCAATTGCGTTGACATGCGAGGCATTTTTGGTTTGACTTGATAATTTTGCTCACAAAATATACACGATAACAGAACTGATGACATCACAAATAATCAATTAAAAATAATTTTATTACGATTTATCGGACCTTTAATTCTACTAGAACATATTTTAAATACTTTTATATCTATTAAAACAAATAAGAAAAAGTGATATTATTTGTGTGCGAATTGCAAATTGATAAAGTTAGTTACTATAACGCTTAATGAGAAAGGAAGTTCATTATAACTTGATTATTCAGATTTTGGTTTTCTATTAATTTTAAAAAGAATAATTGGATAGAGAAAGCAAATGAAATTTTGCTTGTGTGGATCGAAAACAACTTATAGTTTCAACATATCTAATGTTGTTGTTGTTGTTATTATTATTATCATCTAAGTCATGTTACATCAATGTCATTATTAGTGAAATATCGAGGTAATTGCAAGAAATGTAAGTTAAAAGGTGGGAATTCTCGGAGATATTAGTATTATTACATTGTGAGTTAAAAGCTGAGAGGAAATCTATCGAGGTAGAACAAAGAAAATTACTTTGAGAATTATTTCGAAGGAGACTAATAAAAAAAAATGTGCCTATTGGGTTAAAACTCAAAAGTGATAACATTTAATGATTAGTTATAACTTTTGATAAAATGCGTTTGTTCAAAACTTAAATTTGATACTTTTGATAAATAATAACCTTTTGATGAATAGTAGTAATAGTTGATTAATAGTCGTAATCTTTGATAAATACTCATATTTATTTATAAATTGGCATTGAAAGTCGAAATTAATTCATTCAAAAACAATTATTCTTTTTTTGTCTTTTTTTTAATCAAACTTTTTTTGATTAAATGCTCAATTTGGAGTCAAAATCTTTGAGTTTTTATCAATTTAGAGCAAAACATTTCAATTGTAACAATCAAGAACCAAACGTCTTCGATTCCTTATAATTAAATGCTAAGGTGAGAGGTGTCTGGCATATGTAGGACACGTGCATGATGTGGACACTGACTTGGCTTTTTGCCTCCAACGTGGCAATTGAATTGAATTTTTAGCAAATGATGCCGTTTTCTTTAAGCGAAAACAACTTTGTTTTCCCTTATTTGATTACTCCTACCAATTAACATTTCTCGCCATCGACCTAAATTACCCACACTTTGCCTCCTCTCCTTTTTAATCGTTTTTGCTCTCCATCGTCTCATTGTTCAATTAGGTATCTGTTGTCGTCAGCTTATCAAGCGTGGCCGTCATCTTGTCACCGTTTGCTAAACCAAGAATAGTTGAGGTAGTTTTGTTAAAAAGTCTTTTCTGTAAAGTCAAAACGATTTAAATCATGGTGTGGCATGTAATAACTTTTTCATCAAAGTGTGTAACAACTAAATTTTTCAACATGACATGTAATAACTACATTTTTAAACATGATATGTAATAACTAAAATCTTTAACATGGCATGTAACAATTACATTTTTCAACATGGCGTGTAATACTACATCTTGTAATCAATTCACGTGATTTTTTGTTGTATGTGATACATGCTTTATCCACCTATTAACTTAACCTTTAATTGTAAGAAATTGAAAATATTTGGCCCTTAATTGTTACAATTGAAATGTTTGACCCTTAATTGAAAAAGTGCCTAGACGTTTAGTCTTAATTTGAGCTTTTAGCTAACTTTTTTTCTCTAAGGCTCTAAAAAGAAAATTTCAAATTCATTGTATGTAATTTTTTGGACGCTTTTGCTAAATTCTAGAGGGATATTGTCATTTTTTTTAAAAGCTAGATTATATCATCTATAAGGTAACTGCATACACAAATGCTACAAATCACAAACACCGATATGCAAGCACCCCATTCCCATAGGATTTCCCACCTAAAGCAAACAACCCTTGGGGATAAACACAACCTCCACTTATACAACCCAAAAAATACCCTTGCATACAAAAAAGGAACCAATGCAGGTCTCCATAAATAATTGAACTACCTAAAAGTTGTACAAAAACCACAAATTTCAAAAATAAATCGTACACCAGAGGCTAAAACCCCTACCTAAGACTCAATAAAATACCACCACAACAACCCCCATGAAAACCATTCAATCCAGCTACCAACAATGAAACAGAGCTTCCAACAAAAGTCACCTAAGGCTTGTTGTGCTAGCATAGAAATATTAAAATCAACCATAAAATAAATAGGCATACTTAAAAAACTTCCTACATCAAACATGAACCAACCTAATAATCGGAAAAACAAAGAGAAAAATACAACTGTAATCACCCACCAACCATTGCCCTACTTTCATAGTTAATCCATAATAGATCATGAGTTCTTTGAACCCATCATTTAGCCAAATTATCGGTGTCTCGGTTGGCCGATCAAGGAACATATTTGATGTTCCAAACTAGAACTTGATGAAAAAGGTTGGAAATCTGAATAGCAATTTTTCTTAGTCTCCAAGGCATATTATCTAAATTTTGCACCCACCTTGCCACGTTCATGGAGTCACACTTAATGATCAAACTAGTTAGCCCAAGTCAAAGCCCCATTAATAGGAAGTGCCTCCCTTACTATAAGCAATTCAACAAGATTAGCGTTTGCATGTCTTATAGATTTAGAAAAGAGAGCAACTGTCGTACCTATAGAGTCTTGTAGAAAACCCCCAATACTAACTTCCTCAGCTTTGAACACACCATTTGTATTAAACTTGAGCCGCCCCTCCTGTAACTTATAAATTCCCCAATAGCTTTATTTTTTGCCTTTTTACCAAGATTATTTCCAAGCATAAGGCATCTATTTAAATCACCAATCAAGATATTGAGGTTCAACCACTTAACATTAATCCACCAAGCCATTCTTACCTTTATCAGCTTAAAGAGTTGATTCTTATCCCATTTCTTCCTTCTGGATACCATTTCATTCCTAGTAATCCATATGATCCAAGTAATGGCATAAAACACCATTTTCAAAACCATTCCATTTCTCAAGTGAATAGCATAACCCAACCAAGATTCAAAACAAAAAACACGAGTCTTTGTGAATAACCCATGGCAAATTCCATAAATCACACCACCTTTCCCAAATCATCCAAGTTTTATAACAGATAAAGAAAAGATGACTAACCATTTCCTTCTTTTTATGGCATAGCATGCACATTGCGACAACCATACTTATGATGCCTTTGTTCTCCAACCACTCTTTTATCGGTAATCGGCTTTTAACCAATTGCCAATAAAAAACCTCAACTTTGAAAGGATCAAGGCCAACCCATAGCTCTTTCCATACACTTGCACACGTGTTATTACTAACCATCACAGATCTGTGAAAACTTCTAAGTGTATATTGACCACTAGGGAATCCTTTTCAAACCACTTTATCTTCAAACTCTTTTTTTAAAATTTGCTCTTTGATAATAGCTCGAAATTGACCCCACTACTGCATTTCCCACCTAAATATATTCCTCAAATTGATTTTACAAGCCTAATTATCACCTTGCCATTCTCCAAACTCTTGTACACTTACCTCATTCTTAATCGACAAAGCATGGGAAGGCTTTTTTAAGTATAAACCCTTCCACCTATTCCTTATTCCAAAACCCAACCTTTTTTCCATTCCCAACAACTATGCCAATTCCACCAATCACAACACTCACATACTTACCATCCCTTAACAGTAGCTGCACAATATTTCTCCACATTCTCGAGGCCCATCTTATATTCCCATCCCCAAGAATTAACCTATTATTGTCCAATTATGCCTTCTTTACAATGATTCTTCTCCAAAACTCTTCTAATTCATTCCCATATCGCCAAACCCACTTCTTAAGGAGGGCTTTGTTTTTAAGTTCCATATCCACTAAACCCAACCCACCCATCTTTCTACTTTTAAATACATCTTCCCATCTCACATTGTGAATCCTTCTAGTTAAATTTGATCCTCCCCATAATAACTGCCTTTGAATGTTCTCTATACTATGTTGCATTTTAGCAAGCATATTAAATAAAGACACGTAAAAAATAGGTAAGCTACACATTATTGATCTCAAACGTGTGACTCTAGCTCCCATAAACAAGGTTGTTATTTTCCATAAAGCCAGCTTGGTTTCCAATTTACGGATGGCCGACTGCCACATTCTCATCGAAAAACTATTCACCCTCAAAGGTGTGTTAAGGGAAGAACACCCACATTACAATTAATATGATTGGCCCACCTTACAAAAGGATATTGTCATTAATCCTAACAACATCATAGTGTGATGATGTAATTACCTTAAAAGTAGTATAGGTGCGAATCTATACGCATCAACGTACAAGAAATTTTAAAATTTTGTTTTTCAAATTTCACATGAACAACATAAAAAACCTAAAAGAGTTAATACCAACACAAGATAGACACAAATACCACCCAAAACCAAGACATACCACACTTGGGAATCAAATAAGACTAACAAAAAGACCATAGCCTTATCCAGAACAATAAACAATAAAAACCACAATGCACTGAAGATAAAACTTACTTTTCAAATTTAAGGACCCCAAACACAACAACCTTGGAGTGCCAATTCACTATTAGTTACAAAACATTTCAAGTACCACCTTAATGGCATTAGGTTATGAAATTGTAATTGATCATAAGAATAAACTGGCTATATTACTTAATCTATTAGCACCCTTTTGCCTTCACATATATAGGCTTGCCTCTAGTAGAGCCATTCATGTCATATTTTAAGAAACTAGCTTATGAAAGTTCCCATTGATTAATGTTTCTGCATAAAATATTTTTAGAAATACTGTACTTAAAAGCTATTCTCATATTAGTCCACCATTTTGCTTCAACATTGCCATCATCCCTCTCCATTGCCTTGAACAAAAACAAAGAGCGAAGTTTTATTAGAAAAATATTATTCTTTTATTCTTTTTTTTCTTTTGAAACATAATTTCATTTGTAAAACCCCAAAGGACCAAATAGCTACCCCACAAATTGAGAGCTAATTTTTTCTACACATATTTCTCCACTTAAAGAGTCACACTATTGGAGAGAGTGACTGAATTTGGAACACAATCTACTACTCCCCACCATTTTAAAATTTCTTTCCAAATTCACAATTCATGAGCAAATGGTTGCAATACTCTTTAACAAAGAAGCAATAAGGATAATCTTTTTCCTCTTCCAATATCATTACTCCTTTCAATACAAGAACCTTTTTGTTGGAATACACTCCAAATAAGCAACATATGAAGCATTGTACCGTTGAAGTTATTCTAAGACTCCATATCACATGGAGGTTGCTGTCATGCAAAGTATCCAAGTTACAACATAGGGTTGAAGAGATCTTTTTAATTGAGAACTCACCATGTTCATCGAATTTCCACACTATTCTATTTTTCTTGTTGAAAATCAAATGGACCTTGAAAGACTCCTTTTTTGTACTCAAATAGACCTTATATAAAGCCAAATCTCCAATTGGACAACATAAAGCCAACTTCTTGAACATAATTAGACACCTTAATTTACCTCTTTCGTAATAGCTATTTGGAGCAACCTAGGGAAAAACAATTTTAAAGGCTTATCCTCCACCCAAACGCATGTGTGGACCTACCTTAAGGTGAGTGGTGTCACATGACACCATTCATTTACCAAAAGCTTTAACTCTACACACTATTTATCTAGAGTTTTAGGTTGTTAAAGATCTAATGAACCCAATAATTTTTTTACATTTTTGTACAGAGTGGGGTCAAAGACTCGAAGTCAAAGTAAATTTATCAAAAAAGTAATTTATGTATTAATATTTGAACATTACATGGAAAGTCAAAAAAAAAATCCTTCTAAAATTTAAGATTTTATTAAAAAAGTCAAAATCTAAACTACTTCCTCTCTCCAAAAATTCAAGTCCTACCTTTGAAACCTATAATAATGGTTCCTCTTCTCGATCCTTGGTTGCATTGTTCACTCTCTCAAAATAACTCATCTAGGCTTCAATTGTAAGTAATTTTCAACCCAAATTAAATTTTTAAATACTTCATGTCTAAATATTTTTTGATTAATTTGATAGTTTGAGACTTAAGTAGAATCTAGCTAATAGAAAAGAGTATTGCATGTCAAATAATATTTTGAAATGATGAGTCTTTCTGTATTTGATTTATTTTGTAGATATATTGTTTAATTATTTGATTTTTGTATTTAACTTTATGTGGTTTGTGGATGCTTATACTTAGTTTTGATTAATGAAAAGAAATTTGTCAAATTGTTAGTTATTGGACTTGATAATATGTTATGCAAGATCATATTTTATTTAATTTTAATATTTTAGTTTATGCTGATAAGAAATGAGTAGTAATTTTTAACAGGTTTTTGAATAAATAAGTCATGAAAAAATGTTTTAAAATACAAGAAATTGCCTTATAAGACTCAGTTCCTGGGCAACAACAACGTAATTCTATTAATAATGATACTAAACAATCTTCTAAGTAAAGTTGTGTTGAATTTGATCTAAGTACTCTCCCGATAGATCTTGGAGAAAAAATATTTTTTAATTATTATTATTTTAGTTATGACAACACTCAAAAAAAATTTTAAATCCACCCTTACCCAAATGTCGTGCCAAAACATGATGCTATTACCCTTGCCTTGGACCTAGCAACAACCCTCATTTCCAATTACATTTGGGATTCTTTAGATAGCTTGTAGATTAGTAATATCTCTCTGTACCTTTGACATCCTACCTCGATTTTCAGATGAGAGAATCCAAGTTCGAGTTGCCACCCCATATTTCACTTCAATGATCTTCCTCTAAAAGGGATCATGTTCACACACAAAACGCCACCACCATGTACTTAAAAGGGCCAAAGTCTTATTCATAAGATTGACAATACCTAACGCTCCCAATTTCTTTGGCTGACATATTACTTCCCTTTTAACTTTCACAAATTTACTATGCTTCTCATTGCCCTCTAGAAGAAATTTCTACTTAGAGAACCCATCTTCTTTATTACACCTTTTGGGACTCTGAAGAGAGTTAAGGCGGAGTTAATAAAAGTTACTCTACCTCCAAGTTGTACACATGAGATAAAACGTGCTATATTACATATACAAGGTGGGAGTCGTCTCTTGAATTCATGGAAGCAACTCTTAGAATCCGTGCATTTGTTGGATTTTTCAAACCACAATATGGGTTATTGTTGAACAATTATAATGAGTTGAAATTTAATGGATGGAGATGAAGTCTCCAAAGCACTCAATTATACCCTGTGGCCCTACCCCTTATGAGTGCACCCCAAGTTAAAATTCCAGCACATTTCTAAGATAATTGGCTTTCTGGACCAATAGTCTCTGATGAACTTTTGTTGTTTCCCTTTGGACATGTACATATGGAAGGAAAAATTCAATGAACAGAGATGCGAAAACCATAAGAAATAAAACTAATCAACAAAGGAGTCCCTCTTTGACGTTGTTAGTAAACATTTGTTTCGTGTTTTTGTGTTGAGGAGAGGTTCTTCCTTGTTATGCTAGCAAACTAACCAGGCTGGTTTTGATAAGTATAAATATTCTTTATTCTTTAATTGTACAAGGCAGCATCATGAGAGTGAGCAACAAGGTCACTCTCAGCAAAAGAAAAGAGTGACCAACAAGTGAACCCATGGTATACTCCAATTGACAAAACCTTGTTTCAGATTTAATATCAGTGGGGGGTGGGACCGTGGGACCCATTGTGATCTTAATTTGCTAATTGCTTCATATCTATAAGATAATCTTATGTTGTCTTGCAATCTTATATTTTGAGTATAATTAATGGTAAGAAATGACAGAAAAACAAATTTACACATATTTATTTCTTTTAAGACTGTCAAAAAAGTTTTAGTATTTTTTCTTTTCAATACTTGTAGTTGTCTTTGACAGATAGCAATTGCCCCAAAATTGAACAAAACGAACCGAATGTGGGCCTTGTACCGCGCTTGTCATGTACTCACATTTCATGTGCTGCCGCTCAGCCATGTCAACAATTCCGTGCAATTTATTTTCACTGACCAATCCCTCTCTGTCTCTCTGACACCAGGTTCTCCCTTTAAATAATTGGAAAGAGTGAAACCTCTTTATTTGAATGAAAGGCGCTTATGATAAAAGGCTGATGAGCTGAGTTTTGGGAGGAAAAGTAGTCAAAGGGGGAGTGGAGGAATTGGGATGGGCCATCGCTGTTGCAGCAAACAGAAGGTTAAAAGAGGCTTATGGTCTCCTGAAGAAGATGACAAGCTCATCAAACATATTACTGCCCATGGCCATGGCAGCTGGAGCTCTGTTCCAAAACTTGCTGGTATATAGTATTCAAGCACAACTCTTTTCATTTCTAGGATAATTAACTGATTACACTTGTTAAAATGGCTGAGACAAGAAATAGCGACATTAATTCAAAATCTCCCAAGGTATTTAGTTCTAACTTCTAATTAATGGTGTTGCAGGCTTGCAGAGGTGTGGAAAGAGCTGCAGATTGAGATGGATAAACTACTTAAGACCAGACCTGAAAAGGGGTTCCTTCACAGCTGACGAAGAACAGATAATCATTGACGTTCATAGAATTTTAGGCAACAGGTAGTCAAGGATAAAGGATCCATTAATATATAGATCTCAGAAAAAATTTGGACATGATTGCAATTTCACTGGATGTGTTAATTTTTCGCAGATGGGCTCAGATAGCCAAGCACCTTCCCGGGAGAACAGACAACGAAGTGAAAAACTTTTGGAACTCTTGCATTAAGAAGAAGCTGCTCTCACAAGGCCTGGACCCAAAAACGCACAATCTGCTTTCTTCTCGTCAAAGAGCCTCTAATAAACTTGCATGCCATTCATCATCACAAACACAAGAGCAGTCTTTCACAGTTTTCAATATGAGTTCACAGAATAGAGATGCCCCAAGGGCGATGATGAAAGCACCTGTTCTTACACTTCCTGAGCCACCACCTCCTTCTGATCAAATTCATCGATCCATGGCCATGCAGATTCCCTACTCTGAATGTCAAAGCCCTAACTTTGTTGGAACTGGTTATGGTCAGAATCCCAATGAATCCGCCATATTCTCTTATGGTTTATCCGTGGAGAGCACAATTATTTCTTCATCTTCTTCCTCAATTCCATTACCTGGGTTTAATAATCTCTTGGACGAAAATCCTTGCATTTGGGAGGCCAACGCTTTCGTTGAAACCTTTGAAGCACCAACAGTGGAAGGCTTACAGCCACAAGAACAACCACAGCAAGAGAAAGAGAAGATATGCGAGATGGCAATCGACAAAATTGATGAAGCTAGGGAAGAAGTGCTCGAAATGGATGCTTCATTTGACAGTTGTAGCTTTGACCTTGGCCTTCTTGAGTCTACACTCATCTCTGCAGCAATGTGTCGCGATTTGAGCTCCATGGATGATTTTGCATGGAACTTTTAGGCCTCCTTAATTATGTGCATATATTTGTTACCCCTACAGGTTTACCCGGGTTATGCGTTCCCATTATTTCATGGAACTGCTTTTCCTGCAACGTTTTCATTCCTTAAGTTTATGAAATTCCTAATTGAGTAGAGGTGAGCGGTTTGATTCATTATACCTTTTAAATAGAGTAGTTTTTTTTCTTTTTTTGAGATAGAGCAGTATTGTACAAAGAGATTTATATAATTATTTGCCTTTTACATGATAATGTGATAATGTAACAGCTAATTATATTTACTAATTTTTGGTGTAACAACTAAGGCTTAGCTAAGATAATGGTTGTTATCCGTCCTAACAATGTTCAAACTATTATTTTGCTATTTACATATATATGTGTGAATGTCTATTATGTCGTGGTCTAAGAGTTTACATTAGACAAGATAGGCCAAATAGCCCAACAAGCTAGACATATGAGTATAATCTGATTTAAACTCTAAAATTTGATTATGTATATTTAAATTTGGATTTACATAAGATTGTATTAAGATTAAGATTTAATTTGAATATTATCCATCGTGTTAGTGTAGAAGTCTAAATGTCTATTAAGCTTTTTGGCTTTTGAATGCTTGTTGGAAGACTAAGATGAAAGTTAGAGAAGAAAAATAAGCTTGAGGCTTTCTCCAGGGTTTTTCTCTTTAGTGCTAGACTTTTCTTATTTCAAATGACTCAAATGCATCTATTTATAGTGCCAAGGATGTTTTGAGCTGTTTGACATAAGTTTGAATCAAATCTACCCATTGCTGAAGCTCAAAGATTAACTACCATGCACCTATGATCAACTATGTTCTTCAAAAATCTCAAATTAGGGCTTTTATAATCGAGTAAATTCATCTTATACTCGATCCAACTCTAGAGAGTTTGCAACTTTGAGGTTTTGGACTTGAGGATTGATTGCCATGCCCTGAGGTTTGATTGAGTGTCCTTGAAGTTGAGTTTTGCGTGATGTTACTGGTCAAGGATTGACTGTTACATGATTAGGATGGATTGGAGCTCTATCCAACTCGATTTTTTATTCTACTCTGGTTGAGGATCGACTAGCACTCAAGGAGGATCGATTACAGCTACATAAATATTTGAGTTTCGTGTGACCAATGCTTGAGGATCAACTGCCTCCTTTAGAGGATCGATTATGGCTATCTTGAATCATGTTTCTTTGTTTGTTCTTGTTCATTTTGTCATAGGATCGATTGATGCTCTTCTAGGATCAACTAGAGTTTCTTTCCCTCAAGATTTCTTGTCATTTTGGCACTTTACTTCAGCTATTTAATCCTTGCTTCTTCCGTGTGATCTAAAATCAAGTTAAGGCATGTTTGCTCTTTGTTTCCTTGGCTAAATATTCAATGTTTGAAAGCTTTTGATATTTTTTTAATGATGCATGGCTTTTCAAAACAATTGTATGATCTTAGGAGGCTAAATATATGATTTAGATAATTTCAAATGTTTGTCATTAAAACCAAGATGTCATGCTATTTTGTCAAATCAAAACACAAGATATTTCAATGCTAATAATCTCTCCCTTTTTGATATGACAAAATCATGAGTATTTTGAATTTGAAATCTCTTGAAAGCTCCACTTATGTCTATTAGTCTCCATGCCCTTGTTTGAAAACATTTAAGGAATTAAAGTTCAAGTGAGAAGGGCAAGAAATGAGTAAGAAATTTAAGATTTTCCCCCTCAACAAATGCATGATGTTTTCAAAATAAGTTTCAGCTTTTAAATAACTCAAGAGCATTTCCATATGCTCATAAACCTTCCCCCCCTTTTTGTTATATCAAAAAGGTTAAGAAGAGTGAGCTTTAAGCACTTGAACTCAAGAGATAAAGGTTAGTGATAATTATCAAATATATAAGTATTAAAATCAACATTCTGAACCATCAATCCAAAGTAATGATATATTTTCATTCAATATATTCAATCAAAACATAAGAAAATATTCAATCAAGAGAAAATATATATTAAACTAAAAATGCCACATATAGATATATGTATATAAGAGAAAAATTATGTGGGCATTACATCATTTAAGTTCAAGAACATAAAGAAAAGCTTAAACACACCAAGGCATATAAAAGTATCTGCTAGTGTAGAAGTCTCAATATGCAATATATCAAGAGGGGGGGAATTGATATATTGAAAATTTCTTTGAAAATCTAAGAGTAAAAGTTAAACGTTTTTCACCCAAAATATTTCCTAATATCAAAAATAAATTTCCTACAATAAATCGCTAGGTAAAAAAAATGAGTCAAGATAAAATATTTTCTTGAAATAAGTGCTAGCTATGAAGGATAAAGAAAAATATTCTTCTATGAGAAAAACAATCAATCAATATAAATCTATTTTCCTTAGGCAAGTATGAATAATAAATAATAATGCGAAAACCAAAAAAAGACACAAGCAATTTATTATAGTTCTGCTTTTTGATGCCTACATCCACTCCCTAGGTAACTAAGGAATTTCAATCCATTATTAAGATTTTTTTATTTTACTAGAAAGCGATAACCTTTACACAATCCACAATGGGATTCTTTTTTTTTACGGGATCAAGCAATAACCCTTACAATCCACAATGAGATTCTTGCTTTTTATGGGATCAAGTAGTAACCCACACAATCCACAAAGGATTTTTGCATTTTGATAGGAAGTGATAACTTTTGTAGGATAGCTTTTCAAGGTTAAGTTAGAACCTTTACAATGGAGTAAAAATTTCAACAAGAAAATGCATCTACAAAGGTTAGGTGTTGAGACTTTAAGCTTGTTGTAGTGAGAGAAAAATTTCAGCTAGATTGACACAAGGATTGAACTTTGAAAGCTTGATGGAAGACTAAAAATATGCTAGAGAGTGAATATGAGCTTGTGGGTAGTCTCTCTAGGTTTTGAAGATTTGGTTCAAGTTATCTCTTGCTCCAAAATGGCTCAAATGCGTCTATTTATAGCTAAGACATGATTTGGAGTCGTTAAACACAAATTTGAATCAAATCTGACTATTGTTGTTTGAGAGTCAACTACAATGCTCCTAGGGTTGACTATGTTCTTCAAATTTCTCAATTAAGGCTTCCATAGTCGAATATAATCTTTCTCTAGTGGATCTACTTCCAGAGAGCATGTGTTTTTCAAATCTGTCCTTTTTTAGTTGACTGTGCCTCTTTTATAGTCAACTATGGCTTATTAAAGTTGGCTTCTTCTAGCCTTTAGCTTGTCAGGGTTGATTATGCCTCTTCTATAGTCGACTATGGCTATTATTCAACTTGATTTTCTTAATCTTTCTGAAACAAGGTCGACCATGCTTCCTTTGTAGTCGACTATGGTTGTTTTGAACTTGATTTTCTTGATCTTTCTGGAACAAGGTTGACTATGTTTCCTTTGTAGTTGACTATGGTCGTTCTAAACTTGATTTTCTAGATCTTTCTGGAATAAGGTTGACTATGATTCCTATCTAGTAGTCTAAGGCTTTATGATCTTCACGTTTTGCACTCTTTCAACGTTCAAATCAACTTGAGCTTCTCTAGGATGGACTCTTAGCTTGTGTCTTGAATTTCCCTTAGCTTTTTAGTGCTTCTCTCCAGCTACTTCTTCTTTACTTTGTACCTATATTCAAATAACATTACAAGGCATATTTGCTATTGCATTCTTAGCTGAATATGCATTGTTTGAAAGCTTATATTATGTTTTCTAATATTGCTTGGTTTTGCAAACAAGCATGTAACCTTAAGGGATTAAAAACGTAATTGAGACAATTTCAAATGCTTGACATTAAGTTAAAAAAAGCATGTAATTTTTATCAAATCAAAACATGATGTAACTTAAGGCTAACAATCTCCTCCTTTTTGTTATGACAAAAACATGAGTATATTGCATTTGGAATTTCTTGAAACCCCCTAACTTAATTGGTCTCAATGCCTTTAAAAACATTTAAGTATAAATGAGAAAGATATAAGAATTGAGTATGACCTTTGAAAAGATTCTCCCCCTCAATATATGCATGAAGTTCAAAAATGTTTTCAAAGCAATTAAGCTAATGTAAAAGCATTTTAATGTGCTCATAAACTTTTCCCCCCTTTTGTTATATCAAAAAGTTTAAGAAGTGTGAGCTTTAGGCACTTAAACTCAAGAGAAAATGGTTAGTGATCTTTAACCATCATATCAAAACATTGAGATATATTTCCATGCAAATATTGAATCAATAGACCCAGAAATATATCCAATCATCATGATATGAGAGCATTAAATCAAGACATATTCCCAATTAATACATATTCAAGCAAAGCATAGGGAAATATACTCATTTAGCATATTTAAAGATCATAACATATTTCTTATCAAGATATTCAAGTAAAATATGAAGAAATATATTCAACCATTGCAATCAAGGCTCAACAGAAATGTCATCATCAAGAATGCCACAAATATATATATATATGTATAACCAAAATGATGTGGACATTTCATTCTTCAAGTTCATGAGTTAACAAGCATAAACCTAGACATATACATAATTAAACATCCATATTACACCAACATAAATATAAACATGATGAAATGCATGAGTGAATGAAGTGCAAGTCATCCTAGCTAGTGTCCTTCTTTGGAAAGGAGTTGTACAATATGTGCTTCTAAGGACTGTTAATGCTTGAGGATGCATCGAATATGCTGATCAATGTCATCAAGGTGAGAAGTCATAGCATGATCAGCCTTTGCAAATCTGTCCTCAATAGTATCATGAAAAAGATCAAGACATTTAGCATCTCATTAATTCTTTCCACCACAGCATCAAATCTTGCATTTGTACCTACGTTACTAGTAGAGCTAGAATGCATAGTACTTGAAGATGGTTTGTTTGATGCTGTTAGAGGCATATCCTTGTCGTCATTATCATTACCAGTGTAAAGCCCGACCTTATAAATAACTATTCATGACATACATGTGATGATAGCATGATTGCATGCTAGGATAGTCCGAAAAATTTACAAAGTCGGTATTGTACCTAGAGAGGGTACAACAAATTTTATTTAATCCTCGAACTAGATCAAATAGGAATTTTAAGGTTAAATTAAGAGTTTCACAATTCATGGAAGACTTAAAATGGTAATTTGGAGTTTGAGGATCAATTTGGAGTCAAATCGGAATTTTCACTAACTAGGGGCAAAATGGTCATTTGCCACCTGGGGACAAAATGAGAATTTTAGAAAAGATTTTTTTGACCCCATTTGACTTATTAGAGTATAATTTGACTTATTGAAGTATGATTTGAGGTTTAGAAGTGAAAAATTTTAATTTTAGTATAATTTGGAGTATAGGGGTAAAATGGTAATTTTGCCACCTCAGGGGCAAAATTGTAATTTTCCACCACCAGGATATTTTTTCCAGCACATGGTCTTCCTT
>NC_030856.1:20684502-20700556 GCF_000208745.1 Theobroma cacao | reverse complement strand
GGTTTATGACAGAGGTTAGTCGTTTAAACTTTGAAGCACGATCTCCGGCCTGTACAGTAATTCCAGGCATTCTTTTCGTCGGCCAGTCTTTTCATGTTCATATACAGCTTCTTAAATCAAGGTGTTGTGTGTGGTTTTTGAGCCCAACATCTCGTTTGTTTTCTCTTTTTTTTTTTTTTAATTGTTTTTTTTTTTTTTTTTTTTTTTTTTTTTTTTTTTTTTTTTTTTTTTTTTTTTTTTTTTTTTTTTTTTTTTTTTTTTTTTTTTTTTTTTTTTTTTTTTTTTTTTTTTTTTTTTTTTTTTATTTTCTTATTATATTCTAATAACCGTAATTTCGTTTTAATGAAGATTTAGACTTTTAAACTCATTTTGAATATGAATTGTGTGTTTTGTACTTGTCTATTACGTTTTAGCCAGTTTTTAAATTTTTGAGAAAAATGACCCAAAATACCCTTGTGAGACAAAAAATTAATATTTTATTTGTTTAAAGTTGGAAACAGCTTAAAATATTTTAGAACACGATATTTGACAATGGTTGCTCACAAGGGAACAAAGAAACTGATAGTAAAGCCTTACGGGGTTTCGGGTTGACATTTCGGGCAATAAGTGTCTACCGGGACACCGCGGCGGTTGTCACGGGCTCGAGGGGAGTACCGGGTCGTGACAACCAGCTTCTCTTTGGTGCATCCTTTTATGAACCCAAGTGCCAGTCTCAGCATTCTCATTATAACCCATCCTAGACATGGTTGCTCTATCAAGATGTTTGATCTTGGGTTATGAGACTGCATCATCCATGGACATATTGATGTGAAATTTCTATAGCAAACGTGTGATGACGTGACCATACATGAGGCTTGTTCTGGTACCAACAACAATTTTGTTCATGTCAACAAAGATGAAGCTAGCAAGATCAATTGGAGTTTGTGCCTTGATGTGATGCAAAAACCACAAGTCTTCTCCAATCATCGATGAATGTTTACTAGGTACAAGTCTTAAGGTCTAGCTAACTATTAAGTGCAGTATTCTATCCATCATGGATAGCCTAGTAACTGAGTTAGGAGCACTGATATTGTTCACATATAGTTCTCATTTTAAATCTTGTATCACTAAATTATCACTAATGCTGGTCAACGCATCAGGTGCATAATTAAGCTCAAAGACCTCTTTAATCATCTAAAAGAATATCTTAAATAATCTACCCATGATATAAGTGATGAAAGCCTTTTCATAGGTATGTAGTGCATTACTCTCATCCTTATAGGTTACATTTCCATTATTGTAGAAAACTTAGACTAACTTTTCATATATAAGAATGTTGAAGCTCAAATAATTATACCACCCTAAGACTCTAAAATTTTCAATGTACAAGAAACCAAATTCTTCAAGAAATTTAATATATATTACTCGATTGTGATTGGCAATCTTTGAGGTGAAAGATTTCTTGTAGCATTCATAGTCCTCGTTGGTGAGAAAATTTAGTGGTTGAAACCGAGTCATGTTTGAAGAGCTTCCCTAACCTTTTTGAGCAATGAGCGTACATTGTTTTGGTGGTGGCATGAAAAGATATTTGGTGTGAGAATCAACTAGAGAAGGAGAATAATTTGACTACAAGAAGATAAACTCGAGTATAAGCCTTGGAAACTCAACTATTACACTATAGAACTAGATTTCTCCCTCTTTTTGTTATATCAAAAAAGAAAAAAAAAGTAAAGTGTATGATTAATGAAAAGAGACATTGATAGTAAAATAAAGCATTAGTAGTACAAGTTAAATATAATTATCCATCAACATTTGAGGATAAGATTATGGAAACATGTAATGTCATGACCTGGTACTCCCCTCGAGCCCGTGACAACCGCCTCGATGTCCCGATAGACATTCGTTACTCAGAGTGCCAACCGGAACCCCGCAAGGCTTTAGTACCATTTTTCTCATCTCCCTTGTGAGTAATCATTGCCAAACCTCGTTTTTAAAGAATTTTAATGTCATGACTCGGAACTCCCATCGGGCCCGTGACAATCGCTGCGACGTCCCGATAGGCACTCATTACCCCGAATGCCGATCGGAACCCCGCAAGGCTTAGCATCAGCTTCCGCATCTGCTCAGTGAGCGACAGTTATTAAATCTTGCATTTCAAGAAATCATAAGTCGTTTCCAAATTAAAATAATAAAATATTATTTTTTGGTTCACAGGGGCATTTTCGTCATTTTTCTTCGAAAATACCGAAACCCGCCAAAAACACGATGTAAAAGCTAAATATGTTCATACATATTTTAAATCAAATAACTAAAGTATCAAATTACTTTTACAATGACACGTGGGCCCCCAACTAACCAATAAGATGCGAGTCTGTGAACCTATAATTTTGACAATTCAAGGCTAACTGAAGTCCTTGATGCAATCGGCTATCTACCGGCTATCCCGAACCTGAAATGTGGGGAATTGAGGGTGGTGAGATTATAAAATCCTAGTGAGTAAACAAACACCATCTAAACTATCTAAAGGCGAGTAAAGGGAGACAATTAAAAATAATTCATTTCAGCAAATTTTTCACATCACGAATATTCATTTCAACCAAATAATCAATATGGCTCGTGAATTACTCAAAACTTGGCTCATGCCAAATCCTGTACTCGGGGACACCTGGACCAAGGGTATCCAACCGAGTCCGCCAAGGCTGTTAAAATTCATATTTCGCATAAATCATATTTTTATTTTGAAACATAGCCGTTCCTTGGCGTTGGCTGAGTCTCACTCTCACGCGGTAGTCCACGTGAAGTGCACTCAAAAAGCCCACCTCAAGAGATACCCTACATGCCTCTACGACTGATGTGAGAATATAAAGGAGTTTACCGTGCCCCTCTAATAGGCTGGCCCACGGAACCCCCCACCACTGCAGTAGCTAATCTTTTATCTACCACCTGATTTATGAAATCTTTTTCTGAATGACATGGCAATTTATCGCAACCTAGCCTCTCAAGGCTAAATACACAGTACAAATAATTCTAACACCAAAATCAGTTTAGCCATTCTTGCTCATTTATTGTCATAAGCCATTCAATTTAAAACCATAAATTTACAACACAAGCAGGCAGTCTCCAATTACTCTATTTTCAAAACCAGCATTCGATTTTCCAGAAAATTTATAAAATCATTTTATAAAATCACAATTTCTCTTAAAACATAGCAATTTACCATTTAAACCCATTTTCCATAAAATCACACAATTGTATAAAACTACTTTAGATGATTAAGATAATAATAAGTTTACTCACAGTTTCTGAAAACTAAATTCGGGTACTCCAACTATTACTCCTTGAGTGCGATTTCTTTGCCCTTGTTAGAGGATTCGCCACCTTGACAAATTGCACAATTAAGAGGTTTACTAATTTGGTACTAAACCAAAATAAACTAATTTATACTACTAATGCATGATATGAAGTGCAAAATGTCTAAATTTTGCCTAAACAAGATGTTAGCCTATTTCGGTCTTTTATTTGATAAATCGATATACGCGTCCGTTTAAACTCGAAATTAATTTTTTTCAGTTTCTATACCTCGATTGCACCCAAATTGACTTAATGTTCCTCAATGTGGTGCAAATTATCAGTCCCGGTAGCAAATTACAAAAATACCCCTAATGGGTAAAAATTCGTATTTTTGCTCAAAAAATTCCCATTATTTTTCTAGGCTCATAATTCATCATTATTCATCATAATTCCTCAAATAAACATCAAGATCAGCAGCCAATATTCTCCTAGAAAATTCGGCATAATAGGTTTCAATGGGAAAAAATTATTTCTCTAGCTTATTTTTGCTATATTTCAATATAACCTAACTAAAATCGCTTAATTCAATTAAAATCAACCAAAACTCAAGTTCAAAACTCATCCATGGAGGTTTGGCCAGCATGGGTGTCCATACCCACTTTCTAATTTTGCATGAAAATGAGAGAAAAATGCATGGGTAGTGAAAATCACAAGGAAAATCGATGAAATTTACCTTTTTAATGCTTGATTTCTTGATTTCTCTTGATTTTCCCCAAATTGTTTCAGCTAGGGTTCTTATTTCTTTTCCCCCTTTTTCTCTCCTGGTTTGGACAACTGAAGAAGATGAGAATTCCGGAATTTTGACATTTTTAAAGGCTAAAATAATATAATATTATTTTATTCATTTTTTTTGTTTTATTAATTCCTTAAATTCTAGCTATCCATTTATTTCCAAATTTTCACCATACGCTTGTCCCACATATCCATAGCTTAGATAAAATTCTCAGACTTATCCAAAGTCTTGGTGGAATAATTTTTGAAATTTACACTTTTGCCCCCATAAAAGTCAAAAATTACATTTTTACCCCAAAAACTAAAAACTTGCCCATAGACATATTTTCATCCCTTATACTCATACCATTCTCCAATTTGTCAAATTTGATCTAAATTCTCTCAAAATCTCAAATTTTGTCCATGGATGGAAAAATTACAATTTTGCCCCTACACTCCAGAAATCACCGGAATTAAACTTTTTCACTGCCAAATCCGCCAATTATACTCCAATACTTAAATCATACTCCAATAAGTTAAATGGGGCCTAAAAAAAAATCTTTTCTCAAAATTCTCATTTTGTCCCCTAGTGGCAAATGACCATTTTACCCCTAGATAGTGAAAATTTTGGTTTGACTCCAAATTGATCCTCGAACTCCGAATTACCATTTTGAGTCATCCCTGAACTGTGAAACTCTTAATTTCACCTCAAAATTCCTATTTGAACTAGTTCGAGGCTTAATCGACTTAATGGTACCATTAGGGGCAATATCGTCTTTTAACGATTCCTCAAACTTCCTAAACAGGCAAACATTCTATTAAGCATGTAAATGACGTCGTAATTATTTTATAGAACAGGGTTTGACATTTAAGCTTTTTCCTTTTCAAAACCGTTAAAAAATAATTTTCACCTCACAAGAGCGTTTTCGTCATTTTTTCTCAAAACTTTTCGAACCTGACTAAAAATGTAGTAGATGAGTGGAAAACACATATTTCATGATTTAAAATAAATTTGAGTGTCTAAAACATTTATTGAAAATGATATTGCAACTATTTGAATAAAATAAAAATATTCAATAAAATATTCTAATTTCTTGTAAAACAATATTTATAGTCATCGGTAATTAATTTTTTTTGTAAGGTAAAAGCTAAATAAATTCATACGTCCTACAATACAGATAACCGAGATATGAAATTTACTTTACAGTGACTCGTGGGCCCACAAGGAACAAAAGTGCACAAAGGCAGTAAACCTACAGTTTTTGGAGTAGTAAAGCCGACTATAGCCTTTGACGATATCAGCTATCTATACACTATCCTGAGCCTGAAATGTATGGAAATGAGGGTGGTGAGATTATATAATCCCAGTGAGTAAACAAATACCATCTAAAATATCTAAACCCGAGTAAATGGAGATAATTAAAATAAATCATCATACTCTAATTTCATTACCTTTCAACTTATTTCAACAAAATAAACAACTAGGCTTATGATTTCCTGAAAAGCTTGGCTCGTGCCAAAAATCATTCTCATACTCAGTTATTAGGGATGCCTTGATTGAGGGCTATCCCAACCGAGTTCGCCAAGGCTATTAAAAAGTCATGTATGCATAAATTCTGTTTTTATTTTGAAAACATAGTCGTTCCTTGGCGTTGGCTGAGTTCACCCTCACTTGGCGGTTTGGCGTGAAGTGAACTCTAAAAGTGTTAGCCTCAGGAGTTATCCACTCGCGCCTCTCATACTGAGGTAAGATATAACGAGGTTTACAGTGCCCCTCTAATAGGCTGGTCCACGGAAACCTGCCCACTGCAGTAAGCTCATTATTATCCCACCAATCAATAAAATTCAATAACATGATATGGCAATTATTGTAATTCACAGCCTTTCAAGGCTAAATACACAGTTCATATATTTCAACATAAATACCAATTCAGCCATTCATGCAAATATTGTCATAAGCCAGTCAATTCAAACCATGAATTTACAACACCTCAAGTGGTCTCCAGTTACTCTATTTTCAAAGTCATTATTCAATTTCAAGACAATTTATAAAATCATTTTATTTAAACACGTTTTGTTTGTAAAACAAAAAGATTTACCATTTAAACTCATTTTCCATAAAATCCACAAAATCGAATAAAAACCACTCTAGATAATTAAGACGATAGTAAGGTTACTCACTATACTAGGAGTTCGATATACTCCTATTCTCGATCTTCGGGCACAACTCTTTACCCTTGTTAGAGGGCTCACCACCTATACATCATACGTGACACGAATTTCAATAAACTGTGTCAATTTATCATAAACTATTTCAAGCTCTCTAAATCTAAAAGAATGCATGCAATGGGATGCAAAATGTCCGATTAATCACTTAAATGTGATATTCGACCTAAGTCACACTATACTCGGTCTAATCGGCTAAAATCTTCAATTTAACTCCAAATCAATTCTTCTTACTTTCTACACTCCAATTATACCTAAATTACCTTAGTGACTATGAATGAGATTCAATTTATCAGTCTCGGGTCAATAATCACACATGTCTATACGTTAAGCAAAAATTCAAATTTTCACACCAAAATTTCCCATTTAATTTCTAGCCTCACCAAACATCAAATATCACCAAAATATCATGAAATATCATCAATTTCAGCCACAATATCCTCCCTAGAAAATTCGGCCAATGATGGGTAATGGGAGAAACTGAATTTTTCTTGTTGGTTTATTTCTAGACATGATAAACTAACTAAAAACACTAACATAACTTAGAATCAAATCAATCCAACTTCATTCTCTCTCCATACCCATTCCAACCAGCCATGAATTCACCATGAAAACATGAAATCTAACCATGGAAAATGAAAAAGAAAGCATGGGTAGTGTAAATCACAAGTCAAAATCAAGAAATTTTACCTTTATTAGCTTAATCCCTTGAAATTCCACACTTTTTCTTCAATTTTCCCACCTAGGGTTCTTGTTTTTTTTTCCTTTCCTCCTTTGTTCTTCTTTGGCCGGCCATATCAATGAGAAATGGGCTGATTTTGTATTAATTTTAAAGCTAAATATTTAATGGTTATAAATATGCCATGTGTCACCATTTCATTGGTCCATTTTTATTTCTTATCTATTAAGCTTTCTCTCTCCACCATATAAATTCCTTCAATTATCCATGATAAATTTGGATAAAAATCATATGCTGGACAAGTGTTCTGGTGGTGAAAAATTACTGTTTTGCCCATAGGGTGGTAAAATTACCATTTTACCCTTGTTCTCTAAAAAATACAAAAATTACAAATTTTCACTTCTCAACCTCAAATCACACTCCAATAAGTCAAATATGATCAAAATCTTTGAAAAAACTTTCCCATTTTGTCCTCCAGTGGAAAAATTACCATTTTACCCCTAGATAGTGAAATTTTCGATTTGACTCCAAATTGATTCTCGAACTCCAAATCACCATATTAAACCATTCTGGGACTTTAAAATTCTTAATTTCCTCTTAAATTCTCTATTTGATCTAGTTTGAGGCTTAAATCAACTTTATTGTACCTCTAGGTACAATACCGACTTTTGTCGATTTTTTGGGGCTCTCCTAATATGTAAACATTCAGTCAATCACATGCATGTCATGACAAGTATTTTACAAAGTCAGGCTTGACATCTTCTCCCCCACTTGGATCAACCATATGATCCTTCTTCATGACTGACTTCGACATTCGACTAAATATTAATATTTTAATATTATTTTATTCTAAAAATTTTATCTTATCTCCTTGGTTCCCAAAGTTCCTTATTATGCCTCAATTCACATCCGACCAACTTTATTTATCTCCATATCAAAGTATGGGGCATTTCAATCTCCCCCACTTAAATAGAATTCGTCCTCGAATTCACGTCGATGTTACGTTATCAATCTCCTTCTATGATCCTATTCCTTTTTCCTTCTATAGGGACATTCAATTTATTTACCTCGTTCACCTTCAGTTCAATTAAATGCTTTATTTATGGCAATTATCATCCTTTGAAGCCAGATCAGCAATACCTTTCACAATCATGATTTTTTATATCGAGTCACTAAGCATACCTTTATCACCCTTATTAAATTTGAACCATAACTTCATCTCAATTATACCGATTTCGATCACATATCATTCTTACTTATGTATACCTAATCATCATTTTATTAATTTGCTCCATGCCAAATTTCTCAACCTTAATTCATTCATCTTATATTGGTCCATACCCTTCCTTTAATAGAGTTCCATTAAGAACGTAAACAATTCAAGGTTTACCTTCAAAGTCACTCATAACTTTAATCGTTTATTGCATGCCCGATGACACTTTAGCTCACTGACCGCTCTGGACATTATTTCAAAATCTCCCAATTACTGAGAACAATTTTTCACCTTAGTTAGTCAAATTATCAATTTCATATATACATATGTACATGCATTTTCAAATGTCAACATCTCTCATTATGTATAGGGATCCATGTGTTCACATGCCTTGGACTACATTCCCCTTTATTCATCCACATCCCAATCCTAGTTTCAATATAATAATTCTTATAGTGCATGTCAACCTTCTTATTATACTTGCGTATAACTTCATATCACTTATATCATTTCCAACCATATGCTTGAGTTTTATCATGCTATATCCTCACATCACAATGTCATTAATCACATCTCACCTACTAAATGTCTCTTAAAAACTTAGATTGTTTCGAATCATGCATGCCTTATGCATTTTCAAACTCCAATTTTCATATTACCTTAGGAAATTTTCATTATCAAGCTTCATTATCCAAATTATCTTCATTCATCCTTTATTCTGTTCTTCCATACTAATGTGATATCATTCTCCCTAGACCAATATGCAGTTTGTACTTAAAACTGTAAGACTTGAAATAAGGTTCTTCTATGTACTTTTCAATGTCAATACGAATTTCACTTCCAACTTAGGGCTTCCTCTTTACAGCTACATAATTTAATGCTAGCTTCTATAAAATCCGTAGCAAAACTCTTCTTGAGTATTTCCTTGGGAATATCTACCTTAGACTTATGCCTCACAGCATATGATCAATTAACTTGTGACTTAGCCATTTGGCTCCTTAGCAAATTTCAAAATCACACATCTCATACTAATCTCGTATAATTTTATAAGTCTTCCTCAAAGATGTTTAAATATTCTTGAAACACTTAATCACTTATTTACTCTTTCATACTCCAAGTATATCATTTCCATAAAGGCATGCCCAACTACTCATGCTTCAACTTATCTCCAAGGCTTTCTATCATACCCCGTAATTTACTTGTGTTGTCACTAATCTTTTCTTTTCAACAAAGTCAAGACAAGATTAGTACATTCTCATAACAATATTCTATATAAACTCATTTGCTATATCATTCTTGAAATCGCCATTCACACTTTCATCACTTGGTATTGACATCTCTTATCAACATCTCATATATTCATCTAACCGTTCCCTCAATTCCTCTTTAACCTTTTACAAGATTCACTTTATTTCTTAAGATTTGGCTTTAGTCAACATATTATTCCTTTTAACACTCCACATGTTAATTTATTTTTTTATGTAGCCATATCAAAAACTCTCTAACTTTTCTTTCTCTTACATGCCCATATATAAGGCAATAAAGAAACTCTATAATTTCACTCATCATCTTTATCTTAGTACCTCCCTAATGAACTTAAGACTCCAACAACAAAGCTTAACATCAAAACCAATAACCATATTTCAACTCGTGAGCTTCATCTTTATGTCGCTTACAGTTTACTCTTGCTTTCTAGCCATTAAGGGTTCTTAACGTGACAGAGTTTGATAGTCAGTACTGTGGTGTTGCAACTATTTAAATTCACTTTATCCCAGCAACTCTTCCACCTTTAAAGCTACTACCTCAATTATTCACAATCGTGTGGCTTCCCTTTAAGTCTATACCACAATTACCAAGACTAATTTTCTATCACAAATGTGCGATCAGAACATTGATTTAACGTATTTATTTTGCCACTAACATTCATATATCTTTACCATAACATTTAGTACGAGTTTGCTCAAGTAAAAATCTCCAAATTTATTCATAGCTACATGTATCTCAGATTGCCCATCACTTATCATCAGTCAATAAATCTCACTTTAGAACACTCTTTCCATATTATATAGTAACTTCACCATATAGTATCATGACACTATATTCCTCCATTCTACTATCATGCATACTCCACAGAATTTAATTAGAAGATTTACATACCTTAACTAATGCCAATTCCATTTAATCATATCTTAAATACTCCAAACTTGTAAATTACAACTCCAAGTATATGTCCATATATTGATAATCTTTATATATTTCATGATCATGAAAACTACAACTTACAAACTAGCTTTCGATCGTATGCACACTATTAGAACATTAATTTCAACATGTTTAATTCTCCTTTGGTGATATGTTAAGATCATTTCTGGATACATTTCCATATTAACATTGATATGCCTTTACCATAGCATTTAGTGCAAATTTAATAAAGGAATTGTCTCCAATTAACTCTTAAATACATAATTATCAAATTGTACACCACTAAATGTTAAGATCTTGACTTTATCCATCAATAACCAATCACATTTGTTAAGCGAAAAATTTACTTAGTTATTACACCTTGCCTTTGCGATCATAAGATCAAAGTTGTCTTAAACGTAGGATGCAGAAGTTCTCTCTCTTAGAGTATATCCAAGCATCCACATTTCAAAATTCCTTACTCTGGGGAGATCACCTTCAAGACTGATCATTCGTATCATAGACCACACTTTGAACAAAATAAACTTTTAAATTGATCTTTCAAGTAATTCGTAATCAGTCTCAATTATAGAACTTCATATGGCACTTAGAATAGATTCGACATTTCCAAGTCATTTAACCTCAAGCTACCAATTCCATATTTAGTCCTTTAATCCATTGGCTCCCTCTTTTTCTATGCACAGCTAAGTTCAAGCTCATCCTTAGAACAGATTTGTTTACTAACTTCTTACTTCATGACCACACATCAATTATAGTAATCATTGATACTCACTCTTGAGTTAATTCATGTGCTTATATCCATGAACTATAATAGGTCCAATCAATTCTTGAAATCTCATAGTCCCCAAATCTTTTTCTGATTGACAACCATGAGTTCAATTATAACTCCACCAAATGAATAAATTATCACGGCCTATTAGTCCAACTCCAAATTTCTCCATCCTTAATCAGAGGGATATATCATTTCATTAATTTTTCATTAAGAGCATTCATTTTAAGATCTCTCTAACACTGGCTCGTGTCACGGGTAACATCTTAAACTCGAACAACGACCCTACTTATGACCTTTCCATGACATTAACAAAGAAGTGGATTACTAGGAACAGGAGTTCATATAGCTCCTTGTCTATGACTTATGCTCCCATAAGATCTATAAGAAGAAATAAAACGAGTCTAAACAACTCCAAATTCTATATGCAGATGCGCGTATTCTATTCTATCAAACCTAACTTAACTTAACTTAACTTGGGCCACACTGGGACTATAGCTTTTCAAATAACTTTTAAACCAAAAACTCTTATCTTTAAAATCAAAAGCTCTGATACCAATAAAATTGTCATGACCCGGTACTCCCTTTGGGCCCGTGACAACCGCCACGACGTCCTAGTAGACATTTGTTACCCGAAGTGCCAACCGGAATCTCGTAAGGCTTTAGTACCATTTTTCTCAGCTCCCCTGTGAGTAATCATCGCGAAACCTCGTTTTTAAAGAATTTTAAGCTTTTTCCCTTTCAAAATCGTGGAGAAATAATTTTCGCCTCATAAGGCCGTTTTTGTCATTTTTCCTCAAAATTTTTCGAACCCGACTAAAAATGTAGTAGATGAGTGGAAAACACATATTTCATTATTTAAAATAAATTTGAATGTCTAAAACATTTATTAAAAATGATATTGCAACTATTTGAATAAAATAAAAATATTCAATAAAATATTCTAATTTCTTGTAAAACAATATTTATAGAGTCATCGATAATTAATTTTTTTTGGAATGTATAAGCTAAATAAATTCATACGTACTACAATACAGATAACCGGGATATGAAATTTACTTTACAGTGACTTGTGGGCCCACAAGGAACAAAAGTGCACAAAGGCAGTAAACCAATAATTTTTGGAGTAGTAAAGCCGACCATAGCCTTTGACGATATCAGCTATCTACACACTATCCTGAGCTTGAAATGGGTGGAAAGGAGGGTGATGAGATTATATAATCCCAGTGAGTAAACAAATACCATCTAAAATATCTAAAGCCGAGTAAATGGAGGCAATTAAAATAAATCATCATACTGTAATTTCATTACCTTTCAACTTATTTCAACCAAATAAACAACTAGGCCTATGATTTCCTGAAAAGCTTGACTCGTGCCAAAAATCATTCTCATACTCAGTTATTAGGGATGCCTTGATCGAGGGCTATCCCAACCGAGTCCGCAAAGGCTGTTAAAAAGTCATGTACACATAAATTATGTTTTTATTTTGAAAACATAGCCGTTCATTGGCGTTGGCTGAGTTCACCCTCATGTGGTGGTTTGGCGTGAAGTGAACTCTAAAAGTGTCAGCCTCAGGAGTTATCCACTCGCGCCTCTCATACTGAGGTAAGATATAACGGGGTTTACCGTGCCCTTCTAATAGGTTGGTCCACGAAAACCCGCCCACTACAGTAAGCTCATCATTATCCCACCAATCAATAAAATTCAATAACATGATATGGTAATTATTATAATTCACAGCCTTTCAAGGCTAAATACACAGTTCATATATTTCAACATAAATACCAATTCAACCATTCATGCAAATATTGTTATAAGCCAGTCAATTCAAACCATGAATTTACAACACCTCAAGTGGTCTCCAGTTACTCTATTTTCAAAGTCATCATTTAATTTCAAGACAATTTATAAAATCATTTAATTTAAACACGTTTTGTTTGTAAAACAAAAAGATTTACCATTTAAACTCATTTCCATAAAATCCACAAAATCGAATAAAAACCACTCTAGATAATTAAGACGACAGTAAGGTTACTCACTGTACTAGGAGTTTGATATACTTTTATTCCCGGTATTCGGGCACAATCTCTTTACCCTTGTTAGAGGGCTCACCACCTATACATCACACGTGACACGAATTTCAATAAACTGTGTCAATTTATCATAAACTATTTCAGGCTCTTTAAATCCAAATGAATGCATGCGATGGGATGCAAAATGTCTGATTAATCACTTAAATGTGATATTCGACCTAAGTCACACTATACTGGGTCTAATCGGCTAAAATCTCCAATTTAACTCCAAATCAATTCTTCTCACTTTCTACACTCCAATTATACCTAAATTACCTCAGTGACTGTGAATGAGATTCAATTTATCAGTCCCGAGTCAATAATCACACATGTCTATACGTTAATCAAAAATTTGAATTTTCACACCAAAATTTCCCATTTAATTTCTAGCCTCACCAAACATCAAATATCACCAAAATATCATGAAATATCATCAATTTCAGCCACAATATCCTCCCTAGAAAATTCGGCCAATGATGGGTAATGGGAGAAAATGAATTTTTCTTGTTGGTTTGTTTCTAGACATGATAAACTAACTAAAAACACTAACATAACTTAGAATCAAATCAATCCAACTTCATTCTCTCTCCATACCCATTCCAACCAGCCATGAATTCACCATGAAAACATGAAATCTAACCATGGAAAATGAAAAAGAAAGCATGGGTAGTGTAAATCACAAGTCAAAATCAATAAATTTTACCTTTATTAGCTTAATCCCTTGAAATCCCACACTTTTTCTTCAATTTTCCCACCTAGGGTTCTTGTTTTTTTTTCCTTTCCTCCTTTGTTCTTCTTTGGCCGGCCATATCAATGAGAAATGGGCTGATTTTGTATTAATTTTAAAGCTAAATATTTAATGGTTATAAATATGCCATGTGTCACCATTTCATTGGTCCATTTTTATTTCTTAACTATTAAGCTTTCTCTCTCCACCATATAAATTCCTTCAATTATCCATGATAAAATTGCATAAAATCCATATGCTGGACAAGTGTTTTGGTGGTGAAAAATTACTGTTTTGCCCCTGGGGTGGTAAAATTATCATTTTACCCCTATACTTCGAAAAATACCAAAATTACAAATTTTCACTTCTCAACCTCAAATCACACTCCAATAAGTCAAATATGATCAAAATCTTTGAAAAAAAATTCCCCATTTTGTCCTCGAGTGGCAAAATTACCATTTTGCCCCTAGATAGTGAAATTTCCAATTTGACTCCAAATTGATCCTCGAACTCTAAATCACCATATTAAACCATTCTGGGACTTTAAAATTCTTAATTTCCTCTTAAATTTTGTATTTGATCTAGTTCAAGGCTTAAATCAACTTTGTTGTACCTCTAGGTACAGTACCGACTTTTGTCGATTTTTCGAGGCTCTCGTAGTATGTAAACATTCAGTCAATCACATGCATGTCGTGACAAGTATTTTACAGAGTCAGGCTTGACAGTTTCTCCCCCACTTGGATCAAGCATATGATCCTTCTTCATGACTGATTTCGACATCCGTCTAAATATTAATATTTTAATATTATTTCATTAATAAAATATTGTTTTATTCTAAAAATTTTATCTTGTCTTTTTGATTCCAAAAGTTCCTTATTATGCCTCAATTCGCATCCGACTAACTTATTTATCACCATATCAAAGTATGGGGCATTTCATGTAAGTTCCATTAATCATCAATTAACACTTAAGGATAAAGCATAGAAAGTTGTCAACCATGTCAATCAATAGATATAAAAAAATATGTGAATGAATGTATGCGAAAGTCACTTGATAAAATTAAAAGTTTAGATGTTTTAAGAGTTACAATAAATTTGTTCCACAAAATGATATATGTCTTTTAATGGATTGACTTAAGGATCAACTATCTAATCAAACTTTTTCTTAAACTGATTCATCTTCTTCTCTTTCATGCTATAACTTTTTGATCTTACTGTCGAAGTAGTTGTCGATTTCAGCAATCAAGGAGTTCATGGTATTTTGGGAAAGAAGATCTTACATTGCATTGGCTTGTTTCAAAATAAACGCGGCAATGTAATTTAATTAGGCATATTGTAGGAAATGTAGGTGCACATCCCTAATACCAAACACCACCAAGAGTTTTCTCAATTAAATAGAGAAATTCATAATAACAAATTTAGCACAAATGTTATATCATTACTAACTAGTGCTGCTGTTGTCCGTGTGCACACCACGGGTTGTTTCTAGTCTATGTTTTAACTATATGAACTAGAATGCAAGACATGGTTGGCAAAGACTTTGCTCAACCAACTTTTGATAGAAAGCATCTTTAAATGTTTTTTTTTTGTCATTTTTCAACACTAAAGGCATTGCTAGATTGCTTTTTGTTCACTTTATTCTTGTTTTCACATGACAAAATTGATTGAACTTAATGAGCTTTGAAAATGAAAGACATTTTTTAGTATGAATAAAAATCTTCAAAGAACGTTAAAATTGACCTAAATAGAAAAATATATTGAAATGCTTTAATTGTTTGAACATACTTTTAATATGGATGATCAAGCTTTTGATTTTCTCAATAGTCTATTGTTTTCAAAATTATATGTGCCAGCCCAAGGATCAAGTTTGCAAAAGAAATGACTTGATTATTGTCACGACTCGGTACTCCCCTAGAGCCCGTGACAACCGCTGCGGTGTCCCGGTAGACACTTATTGCCCGAAATGTCAACCCGAAACCTCGCAAAGGCTTTACTATCAGTTTCTCTATTCCTTTGTGAGCAACCATTGTCAAATATCGTTTTCTAAAAGATTTTAAGCTGTTTCCAACTTTAAACAAATAAAATATTAATTTTTCGTCTCACCAAGGGTATTTTTGGTCATTTTT
>NC_030856.1:20666412-20683895 GCF_000208745.1 Theobroma cacao | reverse complement strand
ATTTTCGTCATTTTTCGTCAAAAATCTCAAAACTTGCTAAAAATGTAGTAGGTAAGCAGAAAATATATATTTAGTGATTTAAAAACAAATTAAGTATCTAAAACGTTCATTTGAAGTGAAAATTTGACCATTTGAATATAATAAAAATATTCAATAAAATAAACTATTTTCTAGTAAAATAATTTTTATAAAGCTATCGGTAAATAATTCTTATAGCGTAAAAGTTAATTATATTCATATATACTATAAAGCGAATAGCCAAAGCATAAATTACTTTTACAGTGACACATGGGCCCACATCTAACCAAAATGCATCTGAAGCTGAAAACTTACAGCTTTTGCTTATTCAAGTCCAAATGAAGGTCTTTGTCAAAGTCAACTAACTATGGAATTCTCCGAGCCTGAAATGTGAGGAAATGAGGGTGGTGAGATTATAAAATTCCAGTGAGTAAACAGACACCATCTAAACTATCTAAAGGTGAGTAAATGGAGATGAATTAAAATAAGTCATCATACTGTAATTTCATTACCTTTCAACTCGTTTCAACCAAATAAACAAATAGGCTTATGATTTCCTAAAAAGCTTGGCTCGTGCCAAAAATCATTTTCATACTCAGTTATCAGGGATACCTTGATCGAGGGTTATCCCAATCGAGTCTGCCAAGGCTATTAAATGTCTTTACATCCGAAATTTTAGCCATGCCTTGGCATTGGCTGAGTCTCACTCTCACGCGGTGGTCCACGTGAAGTGCACTCAAATATTTACCTCAGGAGGTACGTCATCCAACATCTCCCTCCGGAGGTAAATATATAATTGAGTTACCGTGCCCCTCTCATAAGCAGTCCACGGAAACCCCCACCACTACAGTGACTATGGATTATCTACCACTTGATTTATAAAATCTTTTTCTGCATGACATGACAATTTATCGCAACCTAGCCTCTCAAGGCTAAATACACAATACAAATAATTCTAACAACAAAAATCAGTTTAGCCATTCATGCTCATATATTGTCATAAGCCATTCAATTTAAAACCATAAATTTACAACACAAGCAGGCAGTCTCCAATTACTCTATTTTCAAAACCAGTATTCAATTTTCCAAAAAATTTATAAAATATTTTTATAAAATCACAATTTCTCCTAAAACATAGCAATTAACCATTTAAACTCATTTTTCATAAAATCACACAATTGTATTAAACTACTCTAGATAATTAAGACGATAATAAGTTCACTCACAGTTCTAGGAGTTGATGTACTCCTAATTCCAGTCTCCAAGCACAATCTCTGTACTTTTACCAGTGTAATTTACTCACCACCTATCCACAATGTACAATGCATAATTCACCACATCAATGCTTGACCATTATAAAATCAATTCAGGCTCGGTGTATATGCATGATATGATATGCAACTTATCCGACTGCCGCTTAAATGCGGTGCTGACCTAATTCAGCCTATTACCCGATTAAATGACAATTGTGTCCGATTTGGCTCCAAATTGCTCCATTTCATTTCTAATATTTCAATTCACTAAATACAATTTCAATAATCTAAAATTCAGCCTAACAACCCTCACAATTCCTCTTGAAAATTTCAGCCATTGTGGTGCACTATCACTAAAAATTTTTCCATTCCATTTTCTCACCATAAATCATCATTTCATCAATTTTTCAACCAATTCACTTGATCACAAAATCAATTCATTACTTCTACACTTCACATAGGGTTCGGCCATTGAAGGTTCATGGGGAAAATAGATTTTTTTCTAGTTGTTTTGTTTCTAAACATGCTTAACTAATTAAAAACACTAACATAACTTAGAATCAAATCAATCTTACATCATTCTCTCTCCATACCCATTCCAACCATCCATGAATTCATCATGAAAACATGTAATTTAACCATGGAAAATGAGTAGAAATGCATGGGAAAGGTAGATCACAAGTCAAAATCAAGAAATTTTACCTTTTGTCACTTGTTTCCTTGAATTTTCACCAATTTTCTCTTGAATTTCTTCACCTAGGGTTTTTGTTTTCCTTTTCTCCCTTTGTTCTTCTTTGCTCTTGGTTTGGCCGGCCATATTAAAGAAATGGGCTGATTTTTATGCCTTTTTATAAAGAAACAATAAAATAATAAAAGCATGACACATGGCATTTCCTTATTGGTTCAAATTTTAAATATTTGACTTTTAATTCTTTAATTCTCCACCACACATTTCTCATGTTTATCCATTTTCATGATGAATAAAATCCCTTGGTCTTGACAAGTGTCGAGGGTGAAAATTTACCGATTTACCCCCGGGGTGATAAAAATACCATTTTGCCCCTATACTCCAAATTATACCAGAATTAATATTTTTCACTTCTAAACCTCAAATCATACTCCAATAAGTCAAATGGGGCCAATAAAAGCTTTTCTAAAAATTCCCATTTTGTCCCCAAGTGGCAAATGACCATTTTGCCTCTAGATAGTGAAAATTTCGGTTTGACTCCAAATTGATACTCGAACTTCGAATTACCATTTTGAGTCATCCCTGGACTATGAAACTCTTAATTTCACCTTAAAATCGCTATTTTAATTAGTTCGAGGTATAATCGACCTACTTGTACTTCTAAGCACAATACCGACTTTTAAATATTCTTCCGGGGCTGTTCAAATATACAATCACTCTATCAGTCTCATGTGTAACATGGTAAATAATTTAGGGCTAGGCTTGATAGGTTTTTCCTGATCCTTTAAAAGGCTTTCTCTTATGTAAAGGTTGCACTTTAATTGGAAAAAGCAGCATCTTGGTAGAGGTTACGTCTGATATAGGAAAAGACAAGTTCTAGAGTTGATGCCTGATCCTACAAAAGGCACGTTGTAAAGGTTGCGTCTGATACTATTAAAAAGGCAAGTTGATAATATATTCAAATTTCTTGTGCTATTAAGGGAAAGGATGTAGGCAATGGAAGGCCGAACGTCTATAAAAATTTTGTTGTGCCCTTTCTTTATTTACTGTTCTTTACTTATTTAATTTATACTCTGTTTTATTGTTTTAATCTTTGAAAGTTGAACTGATTTTTGAAAAAAAAAGGAATTTTTACTTAACAACCAATTCACCCCCCTCTTAGTAGTTCTACTTTAAGCTTATCTTTTTCTAACAATTAGAATCAAAGTAAGTTCTCATGTTCAATGCAGGTTTAACCACCTTTGAGAGATCCGAAATAAAATGCTAAAAGTAACAACCATGGCATCATTCTCAAGCGTCATTAGTGAAGGACAATCTATGATGCAGCCTTTTTTTGTTAAAAAAAGAGAACTACCCATTCTGAAAAATGAGATTTGAAAATTTTATCCGAGTTATTGATTTAGATCTTTAGGATATTATTGTTGGTAGACCTCATATTCCTACAAAAATTGTGGATGGTGTGAAACACCTTAAAACTAAAGCTAAATGGGATGATAAAGATAAAAATATGATATAGCTAAATCACAAAGCTATAATAGCTATTCTATGTGCTTTAGTGAAGATGAATTCAATTGGGTAGCTATGTGTTCCTTAGCAAAAGAGATTTAAGAGACTTTAGAAAACTGTTGTGAGGGCACTAGTCAAGTAAAAAAGTCAAAGATCAACATTTAAAGAACGATTATGTGAGTGTGAATCTTTAAACTACGTTTAGAATTTTAGAATTTATTTGATCTTTTCTTAAGGCAAAATTCTAGATTACACTTAACTAGGAAATGACTTAGGCCACCTTTGGGTTAATTGGGTCTTTTGAGCTAACCTAGTCGAATTCTATCCCTAATACACCCCTTTGAGCCTAAATTTATTCTTTTCTTTGTCAACTATAAATAAATTATCCTAGCTTGTAAATAAATTTTCAATTCCACTACCCTCACTCCTAAGCATGTACATTGTTTTAGGAATTATATATGGATCAATAGTTGAAAAGGTAGAAAAGATGAGTTGAGAAAAATTCCAACTATTATGTGAAGCATTCATTTTACTAACATTGACAAAAACAAGTTTGAGGGGATGTTGAATTTTGAATTAAAAAAATGGTTGATTAATGAAAAGTGAAAAGAAAGAGAAAGGTGTACTTTGTGAAGGAAGATAAGGCTACATAGATCCTAGAATAATTATATGCTTAGGGTGATTTGAGCCTTAATATCCTATATCACACCTTAACCTAGCCAAACATTATAAGCTAAATAAAGTCCTAAGGATCCATAGCTAAGTGATGGCCTACATTAATGGAGAGGGAGATGAAAAAAGAACATATGAAATTCTAAGCTTGTTGAGATTTGCATGAACATAATCTTTCCCGAAGTGCATGATGTTCATTGTAAAAAACTACATACACTCATGGAAACCCAATAGAAAAATGAGCATGCATTTGGATGAAATATGAACTTAGATAATATCCATTTGTTGTTTGGAGTTAGGAAGATAAGGCAATTTATGAGGAAAATTAGGGGTGATCAATGAATTGGTGAAATCTCCTTGCATGGTGTTTTCAACTATGCTTTCTTAATTTTATGTCACGACCCGGTACTCCTCTCGAGCCCGTGACAACCGCCGCGGTGTCCCGATCTACACTCATTAGCAGAAATGTCAATCGGAACCCCGCAAGGATTTAATATCAGTTTCTCATTTCCCATGTGAGTAACCGTTACCAAATATCATGTTCTAAAAGATTTTAAGCTATTTCCAACTTAAATCAATAAAAAAAATGATTTCTATCTTACAGGGGCATTTTGGTCATTTTTCCCCAAAAATTTTGAAACCAGCTAAAATATAGTATGCGAGTGGAAAACACATATTTCATAATCAAAAATAAGTTTAGATATCTAAAACATTCATTTAAAGTGAAATTATAACTATTTGAATATAATAAAAATATTCAATAAAATATTCTATTTTCTTATAAAATAATATTTACAGAGTTACCGGTAAATAATTTTTGTACTGTAAAAGCTAAATAAATTCATACATATTATAATACAGATAACCAAAGCATAAGATTTAATTTACAGTGACACATGGGCCCACGAACCACTAAAAGTATCAAAAGCGATAAACCTACAGTTTTTGAGGATGCAAGTCCAACTGTAGCCCTCAACAAAGTGAGCTATCTATCGACTATCTTGAGCCTGAAAGGGGTGGAAAGGAGGGTTGTGAGATTATATAATCCCAGTGAGTAAACAAATACCATCTAAAATATCTAAACCTGAGTAAATTGAGACAAACAAAATAATTTAACATATTGTAATTTATCACTTTTCAACTCATTTCAACCAAATAAAATCAATTCATATAAATCGAGTAATCAACATGGCTTATGAATTTCTTAAAACTTTGGCTCGTGCCAAAATCATTCTCATACTCAGTTATCAGGGATACCTTGGCCGAGGGCTATCCTAACCGAGTCTGCCAAGGTTGTTAAAAATACATGTACGCATAAATCATGTTTTTTTATTTTGAAAACATAGTCGTTCCTTGGCGTTGGCTGAGTTCACCCTCACATGGTGGTTTGGCATGAAGTGAACTCTAAAGTTTTAACCTCAGGAGTTATCCAACCGCACCTCTCATACTAAGGTATGAATATAATAGGGTTACCATGCCCCTCTAATAGGCTGGTCCACGGAACCCGTCCACTACAGCGACCAATTTTTAACCCACCAATTCAATAAAATTTGTGATAGCATGACATGGCAATTATTTTATTTTACAGCCTCTCAAGGCAAATCAATAGTTCATATATTTTCAGCACATTTACTAATTCAACCATTCATGAAAATATTATCATAAGCCATTCAATTCAAACCATGATTTATAACACAACAATTAGTCTCCAATTACTCCATTTTCAAAACCATCATTCGATTTCAAAACAATTTTATAAAATCATTTCATTTAATAACATTTTGCTTATAAAACATAAAGATTTACCATTTAAACTCATTTTTCATAAAATCACAAAATCGGATAAAAACCACTTTAGATAATTAAGATGATAGTAAGGTTACTCACTGTATCAGGAGTTTGAAATACTCCTATTCTCAGTCCTCTGATACAACGTCTTTACCCTTGTTAAAGGGCTCACCACCTATATACAATACACGACACATAATTCAATATACTGTGTCATATTATTATAAATCTATTTCAAGCTCTTTACTAATGCATGAAATGGAATGCAAATTGTTCGGATTATCGTCTAAACACGATGTTCTACACAAATTCAATTGTGTACCTAAATAAAACGGTATTGGCTTAATTCGATCTATCACTCGATTAATTGGCCAATATGTCCAATTTAACTCCAATTAACTCCATTTTTCTCCCAATACTCCAAATCATCAAACACAAATTAAATAACTTGAAATATGGCAAAATCATCCTCACATTTTCTCTTGAAAAATTCGGCCATGGTGGGTGCATCAACACTATAATTTTTCAAGCTTGATTTTCACACCATAAATCACTAATTCCTAACCAATTCACTTGAAATAAAATCAAATCCACCATCAACACTCTACAAGGAAGATTCGGCCAATGATGAACTCATGAGGAATATGTGAATTTCAAGCTTACACTTAACACCATAAACAACTAAAAACATCCATATATCTTAAAAATCTATCTAAATCATCATCAAATTCTCTCTCCTATGGTTTGATCAGCACACTATCCTTCATGATATCTTGTGATTCAACCATAGAAAATGCAAAATAATGCATAGGAAAGATAGATGACAAGCTAGAGTTAAGAAATTTCACCTTTGATGGCTTGATTACTTGAAATCCACCAATTTTCTCTTGAATTTTCACTCTAGGGTTTTTGTTCTTCTTTTCTTCCTTTTTCCTTGCTATGGCTGGCCATAAGAATGAATGTGGAAGAGTTCAAATTGGCTTTATAAAGGAAAATATTAAATGGACAAAAATTTACCATGTGTCACCATTCCATTGGTCCATGTGTCATACTTACCCATTAAGTAATCTCTCTCCACCACTTAAATTTCCTCAATTATCCATGATAATATTGGGTAAAATCCATGTGCTGGACAAGTGTTGGGTTATGTAAAATTTTGATTTTGCCTTTGGACGATAAAATGACTATTTTACCCCTATGCTCGAAAAAATGTCTGAATTAAAATTTTTCACTTCTCAAACTCAAATTATACTCCAAATGATCAATCTTAGTGAAAAATTTCATCCAACACTCACATCTTAGCCTCGAGTGGCAAAATGACCATTTTACCCTTAGGTCATGAAAATTCCAATTTGACTCCAAATCGGTCCTCGAACTCTGAATCACCATTTTAAGTCATACTGGGGTTTTAAAATTCTCAATTTCATTTTAAAATCTCTATTTGGTCTAGTTTGAGGCTTAATTCAACTTAATTGTACCATTTGGTACATTGTTATCCTGTAACGATTTTCGAGGTACCTAAGTAAGCAAACATACATTCTTATGTAAGAATGGCATAATAAACATATTGTAGAGCTGGGCTTGACATTTTAATTTTAATTTTGCTCAAGGACTAGCAAAATATTAAGTTTGGGGGTGTGATAACTCCATTATATAGAGTTATTTAGCCACATTTTGGGATGTGAATGTAGCTAAGTCTTTGTGTTTTAAGTAGTTTTTAAATAGTTTTTAGGTTTTTAGTTAATTAGTTTTAAAGCATGTTAACTTAGTTAATTCAAGTAATTCTAGCTCATTTTCATGTTGAAAGTCCTATTTTAAGCCAATGCTGGTTTAGTTCTTGTGGTTGTAGGTTTTTAAAGGTAAAAAGTTCAATAATGATGGACTATGCAATGGAGATTAAGTGCAGATTTGCACTAAACATGTTGCTATAAGTCAGACATAACTCCAGCTACAGAGATCCAATGAACATGATTCTTGGGCCAAAGCAAAGCTAAAAGGTATAGCGACAACTTTCATGTTTACCATTTCACCCAGATCAGACTTGAGGTAGGAAAAAATAGCATTGCAAACAAAGAACTGTAGTAATTCAGCACCAAGGCAGCACAAAGAGCAGCGTTGCAGCCTTGCAAAGCTTAAAGCCACTGCTCCCAAGGGAGCAGTGATGCTTCCATACAAATTGTCGAGAAGCTAGTGCCACAGTGCCCTAAGAGGAGTGCCATGGAACCAGTTGAAAAACCACGAAAAAAAAATATATAAATCAGCAATGCCTTGACCCCTATGAAGCAAGGCCACGGCTCTCTGACATGGATTATGAATTTGCAGCCAATCAAAACATGAGTTTTTAAGGTTTTATAGAGGCTATAAATAGGTGATTTTCAGTAGTTGAGAGAAGGGGCTCAAATAGTGAATGAATAGCAGTTTTTTGAGGGAAAAGAAAGAGAAAATCAAAGGCAACCGAAGATCGAGAATCGAAATAGGCTTTGATATTTCTTCACTCTTCTATTCTTTCTAGTTCTTTCACTATGGCAATGATCTTTTCTTTTGAAATAATTATGTCTACTGTAAAAACAATGATGAACTGAATTTGTTTTCTAGGATTATGGGTTATTTCATTATGTAGTTTGAAGATATGATTTCTCTTTGCTTAATATTAATGGATGATGCATGGTTTATTCAATTCTGTACTTATTGCTTTTCACTGCTTGATCACTTGCTAAAATATTGGGTCTCTAAATAGAACTCAATAGACGGAGCTTAGAATAAACCATTATTTTAAATAGCTTTTGTTCAATTCACTTCAAAGTTAGGTGATAGTTTCGTATTTAGGATAGACATACACCAAAATACCTTAGGCAGCCAAATTGGAAAACAAACATAATGAACCTTTTCTAATTAATTTACATAGACATATGGAATTAGTTTTGAAAAGGTGTGTGTGCAAGATCTCAACAGAGACTTGTACATAATATGGATTCTAGGTTAGCCATATATCCCATTAATCTAAGTTAAGGAGAATGATTAAATTCAGGTGAAGTTTTGAAAGACACCCTAATCCTAGGCTTTTGAATTAATATCTCTTTTAGTGAAATTCTATTATTCTTTATTTACTTAGTTTTAAAGAGCATTTTTAGTTTAAACAATCATTTAAAATTTAGTGCTTAGATAAGATAGATTTTGTTATAAATTTAGTACTTTGTAAGAATAGGTACAAATCTTTGTGGGAAACGATACTCGACTTACCTTTATATTACTTGTACAGCCACATCCACTTGCATGTATTAAAATGACAACAACTTAATTTATACTCTGTTTTTATAACTCTGCTCTTTATACTTTAGCTGTGTTGAAAAATCTAAAAAGGGGAAATTTTTATTTGATAACCAACACACCTCCTCTAGGTTACTTTACTTGGAGCTTATTTGTCTAACAATATCTAAATGAGATCATGGCCTTACTGAACCTATCGAATCATGCCCTAGGTGATTGCTTCAAACCATAAAATGCCTTCTTTAATCTACTAATCTTTCCTTTAGTCTTCTTATCATTATATCTTGGAGGAATTTCCATATACACCTCTTCCTCCAAGTCCTTATGTAGGAAGGCATTCTTGATATCAAACTGTTGTAGGTCCTAATCAAAGTTAGCTACATAGGAGAGCATGATTCTGATAGTTTCATTTTGCAAGAGCAAAAGTTTCTTGATAGTCCACCCATAGGTTTAGGTGAAGCCTTTTGCCACCAGTTTAGCGTTATACCTTTCAATCGAACCATTTGCCTTATGTTTCACTATAAACACTCATTTGCATCCAACTAGTTTTTTTTCCAATGGGGAAGTAACAAGTTCCCAAGTCTCAGCTTTTGCCAAATCCTTCATTTCTTCAACCATCTGTCTGGTCACATCATGTGTAGGTTTTCAAATCTAGTATATCCAATCTCCCAGTTTTAGGTTGTCCTTTGTCCTCACTAGGATTTTGACTAGAAAATTGTATAAAGGCAGGTGATATCACTTCCACCTCTTCCTCCTTATTTTTTCCAGGAAGAGGTGATTGAGTGTATAAAAGTAAGACTCTGACTCCCTGAAGGTAACATTCATGCTCACAAAGTACTTTTTTGAGGGTGGATTAGAACACTTATATCCCTTTTGAGTTGCAAAGTAGCCAACAAACACACATTTAAGGGCCTTAGGTTCTAACTTACCTACATTTCTCTTATGAACAAAACACACACATCCAAAAATTTTTGAAAGAATAGTATATGAATTACTACCTTGTAGAACTTCTAAAGTACTCTTTAAATGAAATGTTTTTAAATGCATTCTGTTAATAAGATATGCGACTGAAAGTAATGCATCACCCCAACAAACCTTTAGAACATTCATAGTAAACATGAGAGATCAAACCACTTATAATAAATGCATGTTCTTCCTCTCAGACACTCCATTGTGTGCACTAGTTTCCACACAACTAGTTTGGTGCAAGATCCCGTTGGAATCTAGATATGCACTAAACACACCACCCATGTATTTTGTACCATTATCGGTTCTCAGAATCTTAACCTTGGCATCAAATTGTGTACAAATAATTTTGCGAAATAGTTGAAAATAAGAAAAACCTCATTCCTGCTTTCATCAAATAAACCCAAGTTAATCTAGTACAGCAATCAATAAAGGTAACAAACTATCTATGACCAGATAGAGAAACTGTTTGACAAGGTCCCCATACATCAAAATGAATAGTCATAGAACTGAACTCTTATTATTAATCGAAGGATAAGAAAGTCCGGTGTGTTTAGAAAATTCATAAGCATCACAAAATAATAAATCCAACTTGCATTCTTTAAACATTCATATATTCTGCTAATAGGGCTCAAGTTATACTAGGAATCAAGGTACTGCAACCTTCCTCTAGTATATACAAGCCATTTTGTAGTCTACCAAAGCCAATCGTTCTCCTTGTTTTGAGGTCTTGTAAAACACATTTGAGTAGGAAAGAATTCAATTTTGCAATCAAGGGCTTTTATAATTAAACTAACTGATAAAAGGTTAATAAGAAAATTAGGAACTTGAAGGACCGAAGATAGATTAATGGTGGGAGTACATTTAATAGAACTTGTTCCAAATATAAAGGCTAAGGATCCATCCACTATATGAACTTTATCATTGTCTAAACACAGAGAACAAGTTGAGAACTTATTGGAAGAGCATGTCTTATATTTGTTTGCTCTAGAATCTATAACCCAAGAATCAAGATTGGCAAGAAAAGCAATAATTGTTTTGATAAAATTGGAGGAAGCAACTTGTTGTTCAATTTTCTACCCACGCAAGTATACATATTGCAAAGATAATATAGTAATGAGTAGAGTGTCGATCTCAAAGAAAATTGAATTAATTCTTACTATTAACTACTAAAATTGTAGCACCTTAATCTTATCTAAGCAATTAAATTTAAAATTATTCAAAAGAAAAATTAAAACTAATAAACTAAAACTAAAATTAAATAGTAAATTTATTTTATAAAACTCACTTAACTACCAAACCTAAGATTATGATGTCCCTCAATACTTTATTTGATTATTATCTTTATCTCTTAACTCAGTTTAATGGATTAAATTGCTAACCTAGAGTCCTAAATTAATTAGAAGTCTCTGTCGAGCTTCTCATTAAAATACCTCTCCCAATTAATTTATTATATGTCTATGCAAATTAAATTGAAGAAATATTTCTTAAGTTCACGCTCTAATTTTGGCTATGTATGGCTTATAGGTGTATGTCTACCCTATATGCAAATCAACTAAGTGCATTCGATCATTCGTATTCTATTTAAGGTCTACCTAAATCTCCTTCGTCAAGGTTAAGGTTTAACCTAGGTTTCTAATTTAATTTAATTGGTGGCCAGTCAATCAGAAGCATTAAAAACAAAACAAAATAAACAACTTAAATCCATCAAACATAAGTAAAAGAGATATAAATAAATTAGACTACATATTAAGTTCAATCATAAACTTAGATAAAAAGTTTAGTTCCCCATAAAGTCACACATCATCATTGGATAAAGTTTAAACATTAAAAACAAAACCAAGAGAATAAGAGAATAACAAAAAGATAGAAAAAACCAAGGATTGTATTCATGATCTCCAATTCTCCTTGAATCCTTTAAATTCTTCTTAGCTTCAATGATTTTACTGCTTGACTCTCAACTGTCAATCAAGTGTTTCGTTCTCTCCTCAAAGGTTATTTTTATAAGGCTTTGAAGTTAGGCCAAGTTGGGTGAAGAAAAAAGTCAATTTCAGTTGAGATTTCCTCATCAAACTATGTGGGCCGCAGCCTTGCCTAATTAATTAACAAAAATCATAATTGCTCTAGGATTACTACAGTGCTTCAACTTCAACAAGATTTTTAACCATCTTCTAGGTGAACTGGGTGAAATGGTAAACATGAAAGTTGGAGCTTTTTCTCTTAAAGTTTCAATGGTCAAGAATCACTTCATTTAAAGCTCTGTAGAGAGAGTTATTACTGAAATATCGAAACATGTACAGTAAAAGTTTGCACCTCAAAATTGCTCTCTTTCTTTCATTAAAATTCTTTCTTCATTAAACCTATAAAAGCATAAATAAATCATCAACAACCTATCTTAATCACATTAACACCAAATTAAGCATAAAATTAACTAAAATTAGATTGACTCACCTAAAATAACTAATTTAAAATTATTAAATAAAGCTTACTAATTCTATGAATTACGACAGGAACTAAACTAAATTACTATCAAAATTAAGCACAAATAACTCTATATCATATAGTTATCACACCCCCAAACTTAATATTTTACTAGTCCTAGAGCAAAAAATAAAGAAAAAACTAACTTATGAAAATCAAATTCAGTTAATAAAACTAAAATAAATATAGTTACTACTACTACTACTAGAGATAAAGTGCACCAACTCAAAGATTCTCTATAATTTCCTCAAAAGTACATCTATAAATCATTAACCTAAGGAAAAATATAGGCATCATTTAAATTCATGCCTCAATTCCAATGCAAGCACATTCTCGAATGGATTTCCTTGTGTGTGTGAAATCTTTTACCAAGAATATCAAGATATCCAGATGAGTTTATGCCAACACAAATTTCAAATTAGTATTAGAACTCCATATGTTTGCTTTTCACCTCTCTCTCCACTGATGTAGACTAACACCAAGCTAGGGATCAATAGGACTTTATAAAGCTTGTAATGTATGGCTAGGGTCAAGGTAGGATAAAGGATATTAATGTGGCTCAAATCACCCTAAGCACATAATTATTCTAAGACCTATATATAGAACTCTATTTTCCTTCTCCTAGTACATTTTTTCTTCCACATTTGAACTTTTCTTTTTTTTTTCAACACATTTGTTTTTCACAATTCCACACCCCCAAACTTATTTTCTTTGTATTGTAGATAGTGGGGTGATTTTTAATATCTCGAACATGTATATTGATGGTTGAATGAATCTGGAGAAGCTCTAATCTTCCTCCTCGTCACCATCATCATCTGCATCATTGTCCTCTACCTCATTTGCACCCCTAAAAAGATTAGGTGCTGGTGAAAAAGTAGACATATCCATTCCCATAAAAGCACCATAAGCTCGAAACATGTGGTTTATATGTTGATTACATTGGATCTGATAAGTCATGTGTTGCTCAAATTGTTGCCCAAGGTTCTCAACTAGGTGTTTAAGGTTCTCAATTCTTTAGGTCATTGACAATTGTTGATGTCTTGGTCGAAGGGGTGGAGATTAGAATGAGATTGTCTGCGGATGAGATTAGGATCAATTGGAAGTTTAGGGGGCAACAACTCCTCACTAGCATCCTAAAGTGCACTAGCTTGTTTGCACAATGTTTTAATCAGAAAAAGGAACAACAAGCCTTCACACTTTGATGTTGCAGTGTGAGTCATGGCTTTGTAAATTACGCGACCAATATCAATTGTGCGTCCAAGCATGTAACGACACCTCCTCGGTTGCTACCGACGTTTGAGACTTCTGGGAGATCCTGCCAAGTCCCGAACAAGCGTTCCGAAACTCTCGAGACATTCATTAAATAAACATTCACATGCATAAGTGTATATCAATAATTATACTACTGTTTACTCCATTCAAAATAATAACAATTAAATATCAATTACAAGGTCTTTAACAATTCACGTCTATGAGTTAACAGCATTTTTCAACATCTAGCAATTTCATTCTAACACAACCCTAAAAAACTGAGCAACTTAGAGCGGGGTTAGGAGATGCCTTTACCTATTCTGCGGTGGTCTGTACGCATCGATGATTACACGTTAGACTGATCCCTACCTGCAAAAAGGGCAAATAAGAGGGGTGTGAGTCTCATAGACTTAGTGATCATCATCGACCCCGTGAGCAGGCGAGGAGGGGAAACAAACATAAAGGTGGAATGTTTATAAATCCAAGAGTAAGCATAGAAAACACACTCCATTAAACTGAGAGATTTTAATTTTATACCTTGCAAGTCTTAAAAGAAATAAATCACCAATATGCAAATATAAAACGGTTGTATTTATGGTACTAGAAAATCTTTCAACTTCGACATCTAGTCAATATTAAATTCAATGACAAGTGAAAAATGAAGAGTCTCAAATATAAAAAGGCAAAATAATTGATCACCAATAAATATGTAAATTTCACTTGTCATTAAATAAAAATTTCAAGTGTTAATGCCATGCATAGTGAAATAAAAATCCACAAGTATGCATTATCTTCGGGTAGGTTTAGTATATCACTTAGGCTTACTCTCTTAGACATCATCACCTACTCGTGGGAACTGCCCATGCCACCATATATAAATTGAGGCTTTAGGTCCCCTTTACCTACTCGTGGGAACTGCCCACGCCACCATATATAAATCGGGGCTTCAGGTCCTCCTTTACCTACTCGTGGGAATTGCCCACATCACCATATATAAATCAGGGCTTCAGATCCCCCTTTACCTACTCATGGGAACTACCCATACCACTTAATATAAGTCGAGGCTTCAGGTCCCCTTTTTTAAATCAAATATCAATAATTGACAATTACTACTTTATGCACAAAGACCACACTTGACCTGGTGTGGTAACAGGTCCTACATAGCATATCTCAATCACATTCAAATGAAAATCATTACAATTTAATGCATTTGCAAAACATAATAGTTTGTAAACAATATAATCACAAATCAGTGTTGTGCATATTTTATCTCAAAGCATGGGATATTTACCAAATCAGGATGCTAAGTGAAATAAATAATTTATCATCAAATTCTATGAATCAATATAAAGGCCATTGGCCTAAACATTACACAAGCTTGCAAGGTATGATTTTGAAGCGAAAAGCTAATCAAAGGTTTGTTTCCCCGTAATTAAAAGCATGTAGATATATATATATATATATATATATATTTAGATATATTATAAAGAAAAACGGATTTAAAATCCTTGTCACAAACAGAAACAACCTAAGGCTTTTTACCAACTCATGCTGTCCACAATTTTGTCAACTATCAAGTGTAACATATATAATATGTTATAGGGATATAGTTTTGAAATGTAGCACCCATTCACCTCACAATAGCGGGACGTTACTTCACTATTGGTTCATGCGTATATCTAGCTATTCCTTATTTCTTTCCCCGTTTCTTCCTTTCCCTTTCCTCTTTTTTTTTCTCCCCTTGCTGCTAGTCTTCCTTCTAGTCGGCGCTTTTCTTTCTCTTCTTCCTTCTTCCTTTTTCTCGTCTGGTACCATCGCTGCTCCCTCTCTCTTTCTTCTTCTTTTTCTTTCTTCCTTCTTCTCTCTCTTTCTTCTCCTCGACGCCGCTGCTCCTTCTCTCTTTCTTTCTTTTTTTTCTCTTTCTTTTCTTCCCTCGTTTTCTTCTCCTCGACATCTCTGTTCCTTCTCTCTTTTTTCTTCTTTTTTTCTTTCTTTTTCTTTCTTTCTTCTCTTCTTCTCCTTAACGCCACTACCCCCTCTCCCTTTCTTCTTCTTTTTCTCCTTCTTTTTCTTTCTTGTCTTTTCTCTCTTTTTTCTTCCCTTTTTTTGGCGACTTGACTTTTTCTCTCTTATTCTCTCTCCTTTTTTCCTTGTCCCTTTTTGGCCGGCCCCCCCATTTTCTTATGCTTTTTCTTCTTTCTTTTCTCTTCTCTTTCGTTTTTTTCCTTCTCTTTTTCTCTTCACATGCCAGCCCCTACCACCATTCTCCACAAAAATATTTTGTGGACTTCTTAATTGACCACATGTCTTCATATTTTATTTTATTTTAATTATTTTTGTTACTATATTATTAAATATTATTTTACTTCCCATGTCACCACCTTTAAATTCACATATATTATCTTACATTCCAACACTCATAATCCACTTTAATTAACAAAATAATTTTCATTAAATTAGCATCCAAGGGATGGGATGTTACAGACTGCCTTACTTAAAATAAATTCATCCTCGAATTACGATATAGAGACACTTAACAGTACATTTAACCTTTAAATAAATATGGATATTCTGCTCGCATTTCCTCTTCTGGTTCCCAAGTTGCCTCCTTTACCGAGTGGTTTCGCCATAATACTTTCACTAAGGCGATGTCCTTAGAGCGAAGCCTTTTTACTTGATAGTCCACTATAGCTACAGGCTACTTTTGGTACTTCAACCCATCTTACAACAGTATCGTATCATGTTGTATCACATGCGAAGGGTTTTGAACATATTTTCTGAGCATGAATACATGAAACACTGGATTAACCCCTTCAAAATCCGATGGTAATGCCAATCGGTAAGCAACAGTTCCTACGCATTCCAGTATTTCAAACGGGCCAATATATCGAGGACTGAGTTTGCCTTTCTTGCCAAATCTTCGTATTCCTTTACATAGTGACACTTTTGGAAACACATAATCACCTATTTCGAACTCTAGGGGCCTGTGTTTGTTGTCGGCATACGACTTTTGTCTACTTTGAGTGGCCAACATTCGTTCTCAAATTATTTGTACTCCTTCTACTGCTGCTTGTACCATTTTTGTCCCCAATAATTTCCTTTCTCCAACTTCCAACCTTTCAATGGGTGACCTACTGTCACGACTCGAAATTCCCATTGAGCCCGAGACAACCGTCGCGATGTCTCGATTGACATTCATTACCCAAAATGCCAACCGAAACCTCACAAGGCTTTCGCATCAGTTTTACTTCTCCCCTATGAGCAGCAGTTATTAAATACCATGTTTTAAAGAAATATAAACTAATTTCAAATCAAAAATAATCAAAAAGTAATTTCTACTACACAGGGGTATTTTGATCATTTTTACCTAAAAATTTTGAAACTTGGTAAAAATATAACATACGATCGAAAAATATACATTTCTTATCTAAAGATAATTTTAGTAATCTAAATCATCCATCAAGAATGAAATTATGGCTAATCAAACTAAATAAAAATATTGAATAAAATATTTTATTTTCTTATAAAACAATATTTATAGAATCCTGCATAAATAATTTTTATAGCGTAAAAGCAAAATAAATTCATACATA
>NC_030856.1:20648892-20664843 GCF_000208745.1 Theobroma cacao | reverse complement strand
TTTGGCCAGCAAAGGTTCCCTCTTGAAAACTTGAATTTCAGCCATGGAGAATGAAAAAGAATGCATGGGAAAGGTAGATCACAAGCTAAAATAAAAAAAATCTTACCTTTACTTGCTTGATTCCTTGAAATCCAACAATTTCTCTTGGATTTTTCCTTCCTAGGGTTTGTTCTTCTCTTTTTCTCTTTGTTCCCTTGCTTGGCCGGCCATAAGAGTGTGAATGTGAGGGTTTTAAGTGAGTTTATATAGGCAATTAAAATAATATTAAAGCTTGACACTTGTCACCCTTTAATTGGTCCATGTTTAAAAACTTAATAATTAAGCATTTCATTCCCACCACATATAATCTCTCACATAAAAAAATAATGGGTGAAATTCATGGGTTTGTCAAGTGTCATGGTGGTGTAAAATTCCAAAATTTACAATTTTGTCTTCATGGACACTTAAAATGACCGTTTTGCCCCTATGTTTGAAAAAATGTCAAAATTGAAATTTTTCACTTTTCAAATTCAAATAATGCTCTAATTAATCAAATTTAGTCAAAATATCATGCATCATTCAAATTTTTCCCTTGGATGGCAAAATGACCATTTTGCCCCTACGTTATCAAAATTCTCGAATTAAATCCAAATCAATCCTCGAATTTCGAATCATCATATTAAGACATTCTAAGATTCAATAACTCTCAAATACATCGTAAAATCTTTATTTGGCCTAGTTCGAGGCTTTAATCAACTTAATTGTACCACTAGGTACAATACCGACTTTTAATGATTTTCTAATACATTCACTTATGCAAACATTATGTCAAGCACATGAATGACATGGCAAGTATATAATAGAGTAGGGCTTGACACCTACACTTTCGCCCATACAGTGCCTTAAGCGGCACCATGTTGATACTTGCCTGGTAACTATTATTGTATGCAAATTCTGCTAAAGGCAAGCATAAGTTCCAAGAAACTCCAAAATCCAACACAATTGCTCTTAACATATCTTTTAATATTTGGATTGTGCGTTCAGACTGACCGTTTGTTTGAGGATGATATGCTATACTAAAGTTCAGTCGGGTCCTTAATTCATCTTGCAACCTCCTCCAAAATTGACTAGTAAATTGTGGTCCCTGGTCGGACACAATGGTCACTGGTACACCATGGAGTCTAACAATTTCATTAATGTAAATTCGAGCATATTGTGTCATCCCAAACTTTGTCTTGATCGAGAGAAAATGTGCTGACTTAGTCAACTGATCTACAATTACCCATATGGAATCGTATCCTCCTTTGACTCAAGGCAAGCCTGTTACGAAGTCCATGGCCATATGTTCCCATTTCCATTTAGGTACTGGTAACGGTTGTAATAATCTTGAAGGTCTTTGATGTTCTGCCTTCACTTGTTTGCACACCAAACATCTCAAAACATATTCCCCTACATCTTTCTTCAATCCTTGCCACCAATATACGGATCTTAAATCATGATACATCTTGGTGTCTCCCGGATGCACTGCATAAGCAGCAATGTGTGCTTCCTCTAGAATTTCTTCCCTTAATCCATCCAAGTTTGGGACATAGATTCAAGATCCGTATCTCAACAATCCATCAAACCCAAAATCAAACTCAGAAACTTGCTCACCCACACTCCCTAAAATCATCATTACAAATGTATCTCTAGCTTGGGCATCTCAAATTCGATCTATTAGTATTGGTCAAACCCTAAAATGTGCCAATAGTGCATCTGACCCACTAACCTCAAATTTAACTCCCATATTGCCCAGATCCTGTAATTCTTGCACTATCGATCTTCTCGCCACTGCAATGTGTGCCATACTGCCCATTGACTTTCGACTCAATGCATCAGCTATGACATTCGCTTTGCCGGGATGATAGAATATTGTACAATCATAGTCTTTCAATAATTCCATCCATCTGCGTTGCCTTAAATTTAGATCTCGCTGTTGAAATATATACTTCAAACTTTTGTGATCCGTATATATTTCACATGTTTTCCCATACAAATAATACCTCCATATTTTTAAGGGAAACATGATCACTGCCATCTCCAGATCGTGTGTAGGATAACTTTGTTCATGCCTTTTAAGTTGTCTTGAGGCATAAGCAATGACTTTACCATGCTGCATCAATACACATCCTAATCCAACCCTTGAAGCATCACAATAAACAGTGTAGCCCCCGGACCCACATGGCAGACTTAGTACGGGTGCGAAAGTCAAACAAGCTTTTAATGTTTGGAAACTATGTTCACAAGCCTCTAACCATTCAAATTTTACTCCTTTTTTAGTTAACCTCATTAGCAAAGAGGCTATCTTAGAGAAATCTTTCACAAATCGTCAATAATACCCAACTAATCCTAGAAGACTCCTAATTTCTGTAATCGTCGTGGGTCTAGCCCAATTCTCAATTGCCTCAGCTTTACTAGGATCAACTTGTACTCCATCCTTAGATACAATATGTCTTAGAAAACCAACACTACTCAATCAAAACGCGCACTTAAAATATTTCGTGTACAGTCTATGCTCCAATAGGGTCTGTAGCACGATCCTTAAATGTTGTGCGTGCTCTTCCCAACTTTTCAAGTATATTAGAATGTCATCAATAAAGACAACCACAAATCTATCAAGGTATGCTCGGAATATCCTATTCATCAAGTCCATGAAAGCAGTAAGGGCATTTGTCAATCCAAAAGACATCACCAAAAATTCATTGTAAAGCTCGACCTTATAAAATACTATTCATGACATACATGTGATGATAGCATGATTGCATGCTAGGAATGTCCCGAAAAAATTTACAATAGTCGGTATTGTACCTAAAGGTACAATAAAGTTTATTTAATCCTCGAACTAGATCACATAGGAATTTTAAGGTGAGATTAAGAGTTTCACAGTTCATGGATGACTTAAAATGGTAATTTGGAGTTTGAGGATCAATTTGGAGTCAAATCGAAATTTTCACTAACCAGGGGCAAAATGGTCATTTGCCACCTGGGGACAAAATGGGAATTTTAGAAAAGAAATTTTTTGGCCCCATTTGACTTATTGGAGTATAATTTGACTTATTGGAGTATGATTTGAGGTTTATAAGTGAAATATTTTAATTTCGGTATAATTTAGAGTAGAGGGGTAAAATGGTAATTTTGTCACCTCAGGGGCAAAATTGTAATTTTCCACCACCAAGATATTTTTTCCAGCACATGGTCTTCCTTTATCTTCATCTTTGACCCTTGACTAAACATTTGGTGGAGATAAAATGTTTAAATTTTTAAAATTTTAAAAATGGACCAATTAGAAAATGCCATGTGTCAAGCTTAGGATATTTTATTATTTAACTTAAAAATCAGCACAAATCAGCCCATTATTACCCAAATATTCAGCCAAGCAAGGAAGAGAGGGAAAGAAAGGAAAAACAAAACCTAGGTGAGGAATTTCAAGAGAAAAAGTGTGGAAAATCAAGGAAAACAAGTGAAAAAGGTAGGATTTTTCAACTTAAGCTTGAAATCTATTTTCCTTAAGCATTTCTCTTCCTTTTCCATGCTCAAATTGCATGTTTTTATGATGAATTGTTGGCTGATCAAAATGGGTTAGGAGAGAGAAAGTTGTTGGATTTATTTGATTTTAATTTATGTTAGTGTTTTTAGTTAGTTTAGCATATTTAGAAACAAAACAATAAGAAAAGAATTCATTTTCTCCCACAACCATTAATGGCTGAATTTACCATGTATCGAGTGAGGATGAGTTTGATTTTTATTCTAGTAGAATTGGTTAAGAAATGATGAATTATGAGCCTAGAAAAATAATGGAAATTTTCGGAGCAAAAATATGAATTTTTACCCACTAGGGGTATTTTCGTAATTTACTATCGAGACTGATAATTTGCACCACACTGAGGGACATTAAGTTAATTTGGGTGCAATTGAGGTATAGAAACTGAAAAGAATTAAATTGGAGTTTAAACGGACGCGTTAGGAATTTAATCGGGTGATAAGACGAATTAGGCCAATACCGGGTTTAGATAGTTACCAGTGCATTTTTGCATTCCATATCATGCATTGGTAGTCTAAATTAGTTTAATTTTGATTTAGTACCAACTTGGTGAAACTCTCGATTTTGTACTGTGTCAAGGTGGTGAGTCCTCCGATAAAGGCAAGGAAATTGCATCCGAGGACCAGTAGACAGAGTGCTTCGAAAGTCTGCATTCTAGACATTGTGAGTAAACTTACTGTCATTTTAATTATCTAGGGTGGTTTTTAGATGCTTTCATGAATTCTATGGAAAAAGGAATTTAAAAAGATAAATTTTCATGTTTTATGAATAAATGAGTTTCAATGAAATTAAATTATAAATTGTTTTGAAATTAATAGTGATTTTGAAAAATAGAGTACACGGAGACTGTTAATTGTGGCAATTTGATTGTTTAAATTAACTGGCTTATGATAAATCGAGCATGATTGGCTAGTTGGCAATTGTATTGAAATGCGAATTGTTTGGTTACCTTGAAAAACTACGAATTACAAAATTGCCATATCATGTTATTGAGTTTTATTATATGGTGGATTATATATTAATTAATCACTGCAGTAGGGGGTTTCTGTGGACCAGCCTTTTAGAGGGGCACGGTAAACCCCATTATATTCTTACCTCGAACGGAGAGGCGCGTAGGGTATCTCCTGGGGTAAAGTTTAGGGTTCACTTCACGCTAAACCACCATGTGAGGGGGAACTCAGCCAACGCCGAGGAACGGCTATGTTTTCAAAACAAAAACATGATTTATGTGAAATGTGAATTTTAATAGCCTTGGCAGTCTTGGTAGGATGCCTCGACCAAGGTGTCCCCAAGAATGGATTTATGGCACAAGCCTAGATTTTTATGAGATTCATAAGCCTCTTTACGTGTTTTGAACAAAATGTGTTTTAATGCTATAACCCAGTTTATGATGATTTACTTTATTGTCTCCATGTACTCAACTCTATATGTTTATGATGATGTCTGTTTACTCATTGGGATTTTATAATCTCACCACCCTCCTTTCCACCCATTTCAGGTTAAGTACAGACTGTAGATAGCTGATCTCATCGAGGACTACCGTTGGATCTATATTTTTCCAAATCGTAGGTTCACAGTCCTCTTTACTTTTGTTTATTCGGGGGCCCTCTTGTTATTGTAAATTAAATTAAATATTTTGGCTTACTGTATTTAAGTATGTATAAATTTATTTAGCTTTTACGCTATAAAAATTATTCAAGTATAACTCTATAAATATTATTTTATAAGAAAATAGAATATTTTACTTAATATTTCTTTTATTTTCTTATTATATTCAAATAACCATAATTTAGTTTTAAATGAAGATTTTAGACTTTTAAACTCATTTTGAATATGAATTATGTGTTTTGTACTTGTATATTACGTTTTAGCCAGTTTCGAAATTTTAAAAAAAAATGACCAAAATACCCCTGTGAGACGAAAAATTAATATTTTATTTGTTTAAAGTTGGAAACAGCTTAAAATCTTTTAGAACACAATATTTGACAATGGTTGCTCACAAGGGAACAGAGAAACTGATAGTAAAGCCTTGAGGGGTTTCAGGTTGACATTCTGGGCAATGAGTGTCTACCGGGACACCGCGGTGGTTGTCACGGGCTCGAGGGGAGTACCGGGTCGTGACATTCATAATGTCCATACCTCATACGGAATGCGGTTTTAGGTATATCCTCTTCCCTGATCCTTAATTGATGATATACAGACCTTAAATCAATCTTCGAAAATCATTGAGCCCCTTGCAGCTGATCAAACAAATCATCAATTCTGGGAAGTGGATATTTATTTTTGATCATAACTTTATTAAGCTACCGGTAACCTATACATAACTTGAGACTACCATCTTTCTTCTTTATGAATAGCACTGGCGCTTCCCAAGGTGACACACTCGGGCGAATAAAGCCCTTGTTAATTAAATCTTGCAATTGTTCCCTTAACTGCTTTAACTCTGCTGGTGCCATTCGGTACGGAGGCATTGATATTGGTTGTGTTTCTGGAATCAAATCAATACGAAATTTGATTTCCCTTTTGAGAGGTAATTCGGGCAGTTCTTCTTGAAACACATCTACAATTTCATTTACTACAAGTGTAGTTGCTAAATTTCTTTCTTCACTTTGTACTTCTCTAGTAATTGTAGCCATCACAATATCAACCAAATGGCTGCTGTGACCATAAATAATAAATGACGCCTCTCCAGGAAATTTAAACTTTACCAACTTACGATAACACTCTACATTAGCGTAGCAAGACGCCAGCCAATCCATTCCCAGTGTTGTCATTAACACTAAGTCCACCCAAGTGTCCCTATCTTTAATCTGGACCACACAAGAACAAAACACATACTCTGCAACATATGATTCTTCCAACAGGGTGGTTACTACTAACGATTTATCTATATATTCATAGTGCTTACCTAATTTAGGCATGAAATTTGAAGACATAAAAGAATGAGTGGATCTTGGGTCAAATAAAACTGATGCTTCGTAACCATAAATGAAAAGATTACCTATTACCACTGCATTTGAGACATGAGCATCTTGTGGTGTCAGAGCAAACACTCTAGCTTGTCCTTCTCCATAAACACCTTGTTGAGTTGACCCTGTCGATCTACCTTGTGACGAGGAAGCTACCCCTTTTCCTTTATCCCTCATGACATTTCTAGTTAGTGCGATAGCAAAATCGGGTCGTATTGAGCCATGAGCCATCTCTTGGTTATGTCTATAGGTAGGAAAATCCCTCTTCACATGACCAATTCCCCCACACTCATAGCAGAACGCCGTCATCTGGTTACATGGCCCTGTATGAATCTTCCCACAAAAAGTGCAGAAAGGACCCCAATGACCACTTTGTCTAGAATTTGAATTAATCATTCCACTACTCATAGCCTGCCTGAAATTTATCCCATTAAAATCACTACTACGTGGGGGACTATGGAATTGAAAATTTCTTCGTTGATTTGGTGGACTAAAAAATGCTGACCCTCTGAGTAAATTACCATCCCTTCGACCTTGTTGTCCAACTATATTAGCATCTTACCCCTATTGGGGTCTCTATATCTAGAAGATCCCTCACCTCAATTTCTTTTACTCCTCTCTCTTTCCACCCCAACCTCTTTACGTCTTGCCTCAATTTTTCTAGCAGCATTCTTCAGGATAGAATGTAAATCTCTGAAAGACTATAATTCTGTATATTGGCTCATGTAACCCCTTAATGAACCTCTTGATCCTTTCCCTTTCAGTTTGAACTAGATACGGAGCATATCTCGACAACTGAGTAAACTGGATGTCATAATCTGACACTGTCATTTCAGAAGCCTGCATTGGAGTTTCAAACTCCTGTGCCTTAGCATCTCTCATGCTTTTAGGTAGAAATCTGTCCATGAAAGCCTATGTGAATTCTTCCCAAGTAAGTGGAGCGGAACCAGGAGGTCTACAACGCTTGAGCGTAGCGAACCATATATGCGCTACCTCCGTCAATCTAAAGCTTGTCAACTCAACTGTCGGGCGACTAGAACAACCCAATGCAGTACACATTTTATCCATCTCATCTAAAAAAACTTATGGGTCCTCTATTGATTTAATACCCAAAAAGGAAAGGGGTTTCAATTTCATAAAATCACTTAGAGTCACCATGACATTTCCCTGATCTATTTTTTCATAAGGTTGATAATCTAAATCTTCAAAACTAGAACCCATTATTTCATTTGGTTTATACACTCCCTGTCTCCTAAACTCTGTAAACTCCTGGGTTAACCTTCGGCATCCAGCCGCTATCTTCTCTAGGGTGGTAGTGGGTACCTCAAGATGATAATCACTTTTCGTATCCCCAAAACTGGTATCGGCTCTCTTCTCACTGGAACTTTGACTACTTTAAGGCCCGACGATTAAACCTCTAGGTCCACCTCTTCTATTGCTCCTAGAGAAAGATGCACGTCGTCCCTCCGTAGTGTCATATGGGGCATCAAACCCTCTCATTCCTCTTAAGGTGGCTCGCATCCTAGGTGGCATCTCGGTACCTAGACAACAACAAACACCCTTCAAATAACTAATAAAAATTATTAATAAAGGTGGCTTACTAAGATTAGGGAGTTCGTGTAGCCTCCTATGCATAATCCATGTTGCAGTCATGAATCATGGATAAGACTCTACACTACCCCTGACACTCAGCTGACAACACAAGAAATCTTAGGACTTTTCTAAACCTAGGGCTCTAATACCAATATTGTAACAACACCTTCTCAGTGGCTACCGGCTTCCGAGACCATTGGGAGATCCCGCCAAGTCCCGAACAAGCCTTTCGAAACTCCCGAGACATTCATTAAATAAACATTCACGTGTGTAAGTGTATATCAATAATTGTACTACTGTTTACTCCATTCAAAATAACAACAATTAAATATCAATTACAAGGTCTTTAACAATTCACGTCTATGAGTTAACAACATTTTTCAACATCTAGCAATTTTGTTCTAATACAACCCTAAACAGCTGAGCGACTCGGAGCGGGGTTAGGAGATGCCTTTACCTATTCTGCAGTGGTCTATACGCATCGATGATTACACGTTAGACTGATCCCTATTTGCAAAAAGGGCAAATAAAATGGGTTTGAGTCTCATAGACTTAGTGATCATCATTGACCCTGTGAGCAGGTGAGGAGGGAAAACAAACATAAAGGTGGAATGTTTATAAATCCAAGAGTAAGCGTAGAAAACACACTCCATTAAACTGAGAGTTTTTAATTTTATACCTTGCAAGTCTTAAAAGAAATAAATCACCAATAAACAAATATTAAATGGTTGTATTTATGGTACTAGAAAATCTTTTAACTCCAACATCCAGTCAATATTAAATTCAATGACAAGTGAAAAATGAAGAGTCTCAAATATAAAAAGGTGAAATAATTGATCACCAATGAATATGTAAATTTCACTTGTCATTAAATAAAAATTTCAAGTGTTAATGCCATGCATAGTGAAATAAAAGTCCACAAGTGAGCATTATCTTTGGGTAGGTTTAGTATAGCCCTTAGGCTTACTCTCTCAGACATCATCACCTACTCGTGGGAACTGCCATGCCACCATATATAAATTGAGGCTTCAGGTCCCCCTTTACCTACTTGTGGGAACTACCCATGCCATCATATATAAATTGGGGCTTCAAGTCCTCCTTTACCTACTCGTGGGAACTGCGCACGCCACCATATATAAATGGGGGCTTTAGGTCCCCCTTTACCTACTCGTGGAAATTACCCATGCCACCCAATATAAATCAAGGCTTCAAGTCCCCCTTTTTAAATCAAATGCCAATAATCGACAATTACTACTTTGTGCACAAAGACCACAATTGACATGGTGTGGTAACAGGTCCTACCCAGCATATCTCAATCACGTTCAAATGAAAATCTTTGCAATTTAATGCATTCGTAAAACATAATAGTTTGTAAACAATATAATCACAAATCAGTGTTGTGCATATTTTATCTCAAAGCACGGGATATTTACCAAATCAACATGCTAAGTGAAATAAATAATTTATCATCAAATTCTATGAATCAATACAAAGGCCATTGGCCTAAACATTACACAAGCTTGCAAGGTATGATTTTGAAGCGAAAAACCAATCAAAGGTTTGTTTTCCCGTAATTAAAAGCATGTAGATATATATATATATATATATTTATATATATTATAAAGAAAAACATATTTAAAATCCTTGTCACAAACACAAACAACCTAAGGAGTTTTAGCAACTCATGCTATCCACAATTTCATCAACTATCAAGTATAACATATACAATATGTTATAGGGATATAGTTTTGAAATTTAACACCCACTCACCTCACAATAGCAGGACGCTACTCCGCTATTGGTTCATGCGTATATTTAGCTATTCCTTCTTTCTTTCCCATTTCTTTCTTTCTCTTTCTTGTTTTTTTTCTCCCCTTGCTGTCAGTCTTCTTTCCAACCGACGCTTTTCTTTCTCTTCTTCCTCTTTTTCGTCTGGCACCGTCGTTACTCCCTCTCTCTTTCTTATTCTTTTTCTTTCTTCTTTTCTCCCTCTTCTTCTTCTCTTCGACACAGCTGCCCCCTCTCTCTTTCTTCTTCTTTTTCTCTTTCTTTTTCTTCCCTCTCCTTCTTCTCCTCGACGTCGCTGCTCCCTCTCTCTTTCTTCTTCTTTTTCTTTTTTTTCTTTTCTTTCTTCACCTTCTTCTCCTCGACGCCGATGCTCCCTCTCCTTTTCTTCTTTTTTTTCTCTTTCTTTTTCTTTCTTGTCTTTTCTCTCATTTTCCTTCCCTTTTTTTTTTGTCGGCTTGACTTTTCTTATTTTTTTCTTATTCTTTCTCCTTTCTTCCTTGTCCCTTTTTAGCTGACCCCCCCTTTTCTTCTTTTTTTTCTTCTTTCTTTTGTCTTTTTCCTTCTCTTTTTCTCTTCACATGCCGGCCCCTACCACCATTCTCCACAAAAATATTTTGCAGACTTCTTAATTGACCACATGTCTTCATATTTTATTTTATTTTATTTTTGTTACTATATTATTAAAATATTATTTTACTTCCCATGTCACCACCTTTAAATTCACATATATCATCTTACATTCCAACACTCATAATCCACTTTAATTAACAAAATAATTTTCATTAAATTAACATCTAAGGGATGGGATGTTACAAGTCATGATTGAATGAATGAGGATGGCTCGATCTTTTGTGACATCACTGGTATGTGTGGTAGGAAGTAATTTGGAAGCCACAAAATATAACCATATCTTAGAAGTTGGTTTCATCACAGTCTTCTTGAATGAAACTATGCATTATTAAAGAATCACCATTGAGCACCCTCCTCACAGAGTATAGAAATGATATCATCCCAATTCTCATGCTCAGCCAAATATTGACCATAACCATCGTTTTCAATATCAAGAGTTTCATAAAAGTCATTGATGGCATGGCCTGAGAATGGATCTAATTTACCTGACACAAAACAAAATCATTAGTAGCTTTAACAATGTTAGCGTCAAATCCTCTTACCAAAGGGATACTTGAAGTTGTTGGCGAAACACAAAATTTTTACAAATGGCAGCCATCAATCATTGGTTGAAGGTCAAGGTATGTAATCAACCTTTGATCCAGTCCTCGTTCGGGTATTGCAATTGTGTTTGCAAGAGAACTTACATGTCTAGCCACAGCATCAGCTAACACTAATCTAGTATGATCAAACGAACCACTGAAATTTTGTCTTGATTGTTTGGGTGCCATTCTCAAATTTCCTACAATTAATTTTCAAACCAAAAGAAAAAAAAAGTACCCACAAAAACACAATAGACCATTAACAATATTAGCTCATATGTCTTCTCATCATAAAATAATGCCCATAGTATCAAGTAAAAATCCACTAATTACAATACTTCTAGATTATGAGGAATATAAAAAAATAGTTTTAAAATCAAGAAATGTACCCATAGTTCTTAATTTCAACTTTTTTTTTTGCAATTTAAAGCACAAAATCAAACAAATCTACCATACCCATAAAATAATTAAGCACAATGTCTCATAAATCATCAATACCCATCACGAAGTAGGTTAACAATAATAAAAATAGAAGAAAAAAAGAGAAAAAAAAAGTAAAGAAGAAAAAAGAGAAAAAAAAGGAATAAAAATTATTGAAACTTACTTGATATTTAGAGCAAATATGTTGAAAATATGTGTGGGTAATGGGTTAGGAGGAATAACAATGAAACGGAAATAGTGGTGATGGGAAAAAAAGAGGAGAGACAAAGAAGGATGAGCAGAAGAAAGAAGAGACAAGTGTACAAATTTTCACTAAGAGATGAGGGGTAAGGGAGCTGGAGGGGTGTCAATTAAAATTCTACTACGCAAGTATACGTATCGAATAGATAGTATATAAGCAAGCAGAGTATCGATCCCACAGAGAATTGATCTAAAATTTTACTAAGTATTAAAATTATAACAATATAATCTTACCCAAACAATCAATATCGAATAATTAAACTAAAAATACTTAACCAAAATTTAAACTAAGAAAAATAAAAATAATACTAACTTGAGTAAATATTAAATCAAACAAGCCTAGGATTACAATATCCCTCACACTTCACCTAATCTTACCTCTCTTCCTTAACTTCTTTCAATGGGTTGAATTGCTAACATAGAGTCCTAAATTATTTATAAAGGTCTCCCGATTCATTTTATAAAAATATCTATTTCAACCAAAACACTATATCCTTATGTGAATTGAAATTAAAACAGATTCATTAAGTTCATGACCTAATATGGCTACATATGGCCTATAGGTATATCCCTATCCTATAGGCAAATCAATTAATATGATCATATGTTATCCCAGTTTTAATCTGCACTAAACTTCCTTTCCCAAGTTTGTTTAGGTTCCTAAATCAATTTAATTGGTGTCTAAGTAATTAAAAGTGTTAAGAATAAGTTGGAATAAACAATTCAAATCCCATTAAAGATAAGCAAAAGAGAGATAAAATTTTAGATTACATGTAAGTTCAATTACAATCCAAGAAAAAGAAAATTAGCTACTCATGATCACAAAGACAAATAACATTGTATAAAATTCAACCATTGAGAGTAACAAGAAAAATAAAAGCCAAAGAAGAAAACAAAACAAATATTTGCCACCTTGCTCTCCAAGTTTCCGCCTTAACATCTAACTTCTTGAATCTCCAAAAGTTTTCTAACCTAATATTCTTAAAAATATCCTATTTATACTAATAAACTTCACATATAGTTCCCTAAGTTGACCTATGATTTAATTGGGCTTAAAAGGGTAATGAGAGGCATAAAAACAAATCAATTGTCAGCCTTTAAAATTTCCATTCTCGCCACATTAAGTCTAGCCATTTTCTAACATGATTTTCTCTATCTTTGATGCCGAAGTGGATAAAGTATTCACATGAAAGTCGTAGCTCTATCTTTTAGCTTTCCAATGGTTCAAGAATCGTATCATTTGGAGTTCTGTATCAAGCGTTATGGCCAAAACACTGAAGCATATGCGAGCAGACTTTTGTGTCTTTCAACACCTTACTTTCCAAAATTAAACCCAATTCCTTTAGTTCCTATGAAAAATATAAAAACTAATAAATAAAAAACTAAATTAAAAGAAATAACATAAAATTAAAATAACTCACTTAAAAATAAACTAATTATAAAAACAACTAAAAGCAAGTAAATTATAACTAAAAATTGAGGACTTAGTTGATATTTAATAACAAAATTGGACTAAAATAATTCTATAAAATAGAATTATCATACTCCCAAACTTAAGATTTTACTAGTCCTCGAGCAAAAGAAAATCACAAAAAGAAAATTGAACATCAAAATCCTTGAACGGGTGATAGAATTACCAAATCATGATTTCCTAATTTTTTTCCTCAAAAATTAACTCAAATTTCAACTTAAAGTAACATATAGCTAATCTTTAAAGTCATGCATCAATTCAAGTGAAAACTTATTTTTCGAATGGACTTCCTCTGTGTGTGTGAATAATCTCTTACAAAGAATATCATGTAATTCAAATTAGTTTATGCTGAAACTAAGCAGAGATTAGTACTAGGATCCCATAAGTTTGTTTTTCATCCCTCTCTCCACTAAGGTAGATTAACACTTATTCAAGGATCAATAGGTCTTTATCAAGCGTGTAATGTAAGGCTAAGGTTTAGGTATGACAAAAGATATATTTAGGTTCAAATTCACCCTAAGCACTTAATCAATCTATGACCTATAAAGAGGTAAAACAAACCTTATAGCACCCTTAACTTGAAGTTTACTTTCTTTGTACAACACACTTATTTCTCTTTTTTTTTTTCAACTCCCAAACCTATTTTTGAAAATTATAAACAAAGGGTAATTTCCTCACAACCATCATTTGTTTTCACCTTTCTCCCTCTATTCATCCTTAAGCTCAAATCATTCTCTAGAAAGATCAAAATACTTAAAGGGTGAAAGGTTCAAATTGTTGGATTTAAATAGACAGTTCAAGGCTAATACAATTGTGTAATTACAAAGAAAAGGTAAATTAGGCTCAAAAAGGGTGACTAAGGACAAATATAACAAGGTAAGCTCAAAAAGGCTCAAACGATCCAAAGATGGTCTAAATCACTTCCTATCCTAAGTGTTATCTAAGATTTCATCTCGAGAGAGAATCAAACAATTTCTTGAATTCTTGACTTCACTATACTTTTTCATCAACATAAACTTTCTCTAATCACATAAGAATTCTAAGTAAAGGAGTATAGTGCTCAAATTATTGGAAGTCACAATCCAAAATAAAGCTAACATAAGACTCACATAAAATTAAATCATAACTATATGCTTCTTAAAAGTTAAGAATCAAAAGATAATTAAAATATCATCCTAGGATTGGGACAATCATGAGTGAGGTAAAATATCATCCTAGGATTGGGACAATCATGAATGAGGTGCACCTATCTCAAATTTTTCTTTTTTTTGAAAGCTAAACAAACATAACAAAAAAAAAATAAACCAACAAAGTTCTAAACCATTCCCCCAAACTTGGAACAAACATTGTGTCACGACTCGGTACTCCCCTCGAGCCCGTGACAACCGCCACGGTGTCTCGGTAGACACTCATTACCCGAAATGTCAACCCGAAACCCCGCAAGGCTTTACTATCAGTTTCTCTGTTCCCTTGTGAGCAACCATTGTCAAATATCGTGTTCTAAAAGATTTTAAGCTGTTTCCAACTTTGAACAAATAAAATATTAATTTTTCGTCTCACAAGAGTATTTTGGTCATTTTTCTCAAAAATTTCGAAACTGGCTAAAACGTAATATACAAGTACAAAACACATAATTCATATTCAAAATGAGTTTAAAAGTCTAAAATCTTCATTTAAAACGAAATTATGATTATTTGAATATAATAAGAAAATAAAAAAAATATTAAGTAAAATATTCTATTTTCTTATAAAACAATATTTATAGAGTTATACGTGAATAATTTTTATAGCGTAAAAGCTAAATAAATTTATACATACTTAAATACAGTAAGCCAAAATATTTAATTTAATTTACAATAACAAGAGGGCCCCCGAATAAACAAAAGTAAAGAGGACTGTGAACCTACGGTTTAGAAAAATACAGATCCAACAGTAGTCCTCGATGAGATCAGCTATCTGCAGTCTGTACTGAACCTGAAATGGGGGGAAAGGAGGGTGGTGAGATTATAAAATCCCAATGAGCAAACAAACATCATCATAAACATCTAGAGCTGAGTACATGGAGACAATAAAGTAAATCATCATAAACTAGGTTATAGCATTAGAACACATTTTGTTCAAAACACGTAAAAAGGCTTATGAATCTCATAAAAATCTAGGCTTGTGCCATAAATCCATTCTCGGGGACACCTTGGCCGAGGCATCCTATCGAGACCGCCAAGGCTATTAAAATTCACATTTCACATAAATCATGTTTTTGTTTTGAAAACATAGTCGTTCCTTGGAGTTGGTTGAGTTCCCCTTCACGTGGTGGTTTAGCGTGAAGTGAACCCTAAACTTTACCCCAGGAGATACCCTACGGGCCTCTCCGTTCGAGGTAAGAATCTAATGGGGTTTACCGTGCCCCTCTAAAAGGCTGGTCCACAGAAACCCCCTACTGCAGTGATTAATTAATATATAATTCACCATATAATAAAACTCAATAACATGATATGACAATTTTGTAATTCGCAGTTTTTCAAGGTAACCAAACAATTCGCATTTCAATACAATTGCCAACTAGCCAATCATGCTCGATTTATCATAAGCCAGTCAATTTGAACAATCAAATTGCCACAATTAACAGTCTCCGTGTACTCTATTTTTCAAAATCACTATTAATTTCAAAACAATTTATAA